>NC_138191.1:136355449-136491143 GCF_964194105.1 Spermophilus citellus | reverse complement strand
ACAACCCCACCGCTTGGTGCCAATATCTGTTTCATTCCACTTTGGACAGCTGACTCCACTGCTCTGGGCACAGAGTGAGGAAGAACATGGTGGTAGAACTGTGTGGAGGAGGAGCGCATTTAGAACATGGCAGCCAGAAAGCAGAGTGCTCCACTCACCAGGGACAGAGTGTACACCCCAAAGGCCTGTTGCAGTGACCCACCTCCTCCCACCACACCCTACCTGCCTATAGTTATTGCCCAGTTAATCCACATCAGTTGATCAATGCATTCATTAAGACGATCATGACCAATCATTCCACCTCTAAACTTTCTTGCGTTGCCTCCCACGTGAGCTTTTGGGGGACATCTCAAATCTGAACCATCAGAGGCCTTCACTATTAACCATGGCTGCTCCTATTCTGTTTTGTTCTGTTTTGTTCTTCAGAACAAGTGTGAGCGTGGTTAGTTTGTGTTGATTCAACTTTGACACAAAGAGGTGTCTGCTGCCTGCCCTTTCCAACAGCCGGCAGGAGACAGGTGTGAATTTGCTATTTGCTGAGCTCCTCACCTTGGCAGGTGGCTCTTCCACAGGATTCTGTTTGCTCAGGGTAAATAGTCATGTCTGGGCGGTGCCTTGCAAGGGGGATGAAAAGGCAGAGAATCCAGGAGCCACTTCCTTCCGCAAGAGGGGGAGGAGCCAGGGAGACAGAGACAGAGATGAGCAAGGGAGGAGGGAGAAAGAAAGAAAGGGGCAGAGGGAGAGCAAGAGAGGGAGGGGGGAGGGAGATGGGGGGGGAAGGAGGTAGAGGGGGGAGGGAGGCAGAGAGAGGGAGGGGGAGGGAGACAGAGGGGGGGAGGGGGAGGGAGGCAGAGAGAGGAGGGGGAGGGAGGCAGAGAGAGGGAGGGGGAGGAGGCAGAGAGAGGGAGGGGGATGGAGGCAGAGAGAGGGAGGGGGGAGGGAGCAGAGAGAGGGAGAGGGAGGGAGGCAGAGAGAGGGAGGGGGAGGGAGGCAGAGAGAGGGAGGGGGAGGGAGGCGAAGCAGAGAGAGGGAGGGGGAGGGAGGCAGAGAGAGGAGAGGGAGGGAGAGCAGAGAGAGGGGAGGGGGAGGGAGGCAGAGAGAGGGAGGGGGAGGGAGGCAGAGGGAGGGAGGGGGAGGGAGGCAGAGGGAGGGAGGGGAGGCAGAGAGGGAGACAGAAGGAGGAAGTGGAGAGGGAGACAGAGGGAGGGGAGGGAAGCGGGTGGGGGGGAGGGAGGGAGACAGAGATGAGAAGAGGGAGGAGGGAGAAAGAAAGAAAGGGGCAGAGGGAGAGCAAGAGAGGGAGAGAGAGAGGGAGAGAGGGAGAGGAGGGGAGAGAGAGGGAGGGGGGAGACAGCAGGTGAAGAGACAGAGAGGAAGGAGAGAGGAGGCGGAAGCGGGTTTGGAGGGAAGGCCCCAGGAGCCCTGTGAGGAGAAGAGATCCTGAGAGGTGGCCGCAGAAGAGGAGCCTGGCAGGAGGCAAGGTGTATGGAGGGTCCTGGAATCTGCTTCTCCGACTGTCCCTCACTGTAGATTGGCACAGTCATTGGCACACGTTACTAGGGCACCGTGTGACGTTTGGAAGCCCGTGTCACTGTGTCACGGTCGTGTCATCCACATGTCCATCAAGCTGAGCCTCAGCGTCTCTGTCCTGAGAGCCTTCAGTGTCCTCTTCCTTCTGTTTCTAACGGTGCCCGGCCGTGAGCCGCCCGTCCAGGGTGCCTCAGGACACAGACCTGCGGCTCCTTTCCAGCGAGAACATCGGGTCCATTTGGATCCCGTGGTGCAGTCTGCAGGGATTCCGCGTCTCCCTGTCTCTCCGTGGAGATTCTGGTGAAATCTGCTGTTTCCGGGGCCTGGGGGGGGGGGGGCTGGGCTTGTGCTGCAGCTGAGGTGAGGCCCGGGACAGACACCTGCCCAGGGCCAGCTGTGCTGCCTGAGCAGCCCCGACGCCTCCACAGTGCCACCAAAGCCAAGGAGAGACAGCCAGAGGACACGGAGACTCCCAGCCGCAGCGGAGAGGGAGGCCCCCGATGGTGACTTTGCCGTCCTTACGATTTCCTCGCGTCTCCCCGCGGGTGAGTTTATACCTAAATTTCACTAATTTTAATACTAAAGATTAGAGCCAAGTCCCTTTTTAAGTGTTTCGATGGTCGCACACAAAATTGAGTTGAAAATAGGGTTCTGCTGAATAAAAGAAAAGACGTAGGTTTTCCAACCGTCAATTTACACAATTTGAGCAACTCTTAGAAAGAGAACAGTGACTTTTATTTCCCTCCTCACGAGCAGAGGCACAAAGAGAAACACCGTGGCTATTTCTGTGCCCATGGAACCTGAGGGATCATTCTCCACAGATTTAAATCTCAAACCAAGTGACCAGAGCCAGTGAGTCTATGACACTTCCGTCTGCACTAGGACACAGGACCGCTCCAGGGTCCGCCTCTCCCACAGAGGTCTCGCCTACATTGAATCGGCGGCACCCTCCACTCCATCACTTCTCAACGGAAAAAGACGAAGCACAAACCCGTGTGTGGGTCCTCCAGGTCAGCAGGCCTGGGCTCCTGGAGCTGGTGGCCAGGGACAGGGGGCAGTGTCCCCTGGCCTGTGGCTGAGCACAGCCTCGGAGTCAGACTTGAGCCACATGAGCACACAGATGGGCACTGACTCTAACCGCCTCCGGCGGACAGGACAGGGCTTCCCGATGTAAGACTTGCAGTTTCCAAAATTGTGAGCTAAATAAACTTTTTTTCTTTATACATTACCCAGCCTCTGGTGTTCTTGTGAGAGCAACAGAAAATGGATAAGATACCATAGCGTCTGCTGGATGGCAGTGATGTCGTTCCCCAGAGAGGTGGTGACGGGTTCACCACAGGCGACAGGGTTGTTCACTGGGTCGGTGACCATGCCCTTCACTGACCTTCAAAGCAGGGGGAGAGGGCAGAAGTCAGGAGAAGACATTAATTTGGAGCTGGTGTCCTCTGGATCTCCCAAAGTGTCTACATGAGTGCGCCTGCTTCCTCCTTCATTAATGCACCTTCAGAGCACCCCAGGGAACTGGGTGGTGTCCTGATGGCCGTGGCCACACAAAACATGGTGGTGTCCACCGCTGGGGACACAATCGAGTCAGAGGTAAGGTTGGTCCTGGCCAGGCTGGCCTGTGTCCCAGGAAGCCCGCCCCGAGGCTCGAGGGCCACAAGACACTAGCAAAGGGATGTGGTGCCTCTGATCCTGCCGGTGTCCAGGGTGGAGAGCTGTCCTGAGCAGGGCCGGTCTCCTCCCCTGGCAGGTCCTCGATCCATAACTGCTACTCAACAAAGATCTGTTGAATGTGTTCGAAGGCGATTTAAAAAAAAAAAAAAACAGTGAAAGCAATTCTACATCATACAAATATAAAAATGAACACCTGCTAAATAACTAATTTGCTCCTAGGAGATGGAACCCAGTGGATGTTACAATCAGTTCAAAGAAAAAGTCAAAACACCACACATTTAGACCTCGTCGAGGAATGTTGAAATCAATTGCTAACAGAGACAAAATTGTTTTCTTCAAAGGAAGAGGAAGTCAATTTCAACCACTGCCAGGTAGGTTGAAATTTGCATATCTGTCAGTTGCCCACATTTTGCAGAGTTTCAAAATAGCTGGAAGATAATGGCTGGGCTTGAATCTGATAAACCCGGAAGGGCATGCTTGCTAGGAGCCACAAGCATATATACGATGTATGGCACCTTTGGTTGTAAAGTGACGCCAGCTAGCCACTGAGATGATTATGTTAAAATTTACATTCATATGCAAACTGGACTCCCGCTGTTCACCTTGGCCTGCTACCGGACTCAAGTTACGGGACTTTACGGGACTGCTGGAGAGTTCCCATTGGTTGGGGAAGGATAGTAGGAGGGAATTCCGGAGGAGGTGGGAGGAGACGGGGGGGTTCCGGTCGGCGCGCGGTTCCGGTCGGACACCCTCGTGGGAGGACCGGTTTTTGACTTGCTGGCGCTGAGAGTGTTAGCGGCTTTTTCAAAATAAAGTTTTGTTCCTGCTTGATTGGCTCGTGATTCTGTGCCCAGCCAAGACTGCGGCATTTGGCGGCCCGTGCGGGGAACGCCTGAAGCTTAGAGGTGAGTAAATTGCTCGCCCCTGAGGGAAGGCGACAGGATGGATGACCTTCTCAGAAAACAATGTGTTCTTGTTTTGATTTATTTTGTTTTCATTTCGAGCTCCCTAGCCCTAGAATTTTCTCAGGCGAACTGGAAAAAATGGTTGGCTCAAGGTTTGAAGTTATTCAGCCCTGAGAAAGAGAAAATTGATACAACCATTGTCTGCTCCGTCTTTGTTTCATTCTGCTTCGGCTTTGTTTTATCCTACCTTATTGGGTTAGGTTATAGTAGATTAGAATCCAATAAAAAACAAACCGAAAAACTGTTAAGTAAATTGTTAGAGGTCCAGACTATGGTAGAAAAAACGCTAGGTCAAGCAAAAGAGAAGGTCTCTCAAGCTAGTCAGACAGAGGAGAATTTAAAGAAAGCAAGCTTAGAGGACAAGCAGCCATCAGGTGGAGAATTACAACAGGAGGTTGCTACCAACTCCGTTCTATCACCAGAGGGCGTAACTCAGCCAACAGCTCCATCTACCGCTGAGCGGCCCTCAACTACCGTAGTTGATGGACGGAATTCTGAGGCAGGACCCCAAAGATTAGCATGCCCTGTACTTGAGCAGGCAGGAGGGCAACGAATTCACCGTGCTTTAGATTTCAAAACAATAAAGCAATTAAAGGAGGCTGTAACGACCTATGGGCCGCAAGCTCCCTTCACAATAAGCATGGTTGAATCTGTTACCAACTTGGACATGACACCAGCAGATTGGGCTAACATGTGTCGATCTGTGCTAAACGGAGGACAATATTTGTTATGGAAGGTTGCCAATGAGGAATTTTGCATGGAGACAGCTAGGCGAAATGCAGAAGCTGGGTACCCTCAAAGAAATATGGACATGCTTTTGGGGAAGGGACCTTATGAGGGTCAAAGACAACAAATTGAATATGACCCTGGTGTGTACGCACAAATTGCTGTAGATGCAGTTAGGGCATGGAAAACTTTACAGGGGCATGGAGACTTACAAGGTCAATTATCTAAGGTAATACAAGGAACTAATGAACCTTATGCTGAATTTGTAGATAGACTTATTCAGTCAGCCTCTAGGATATTTGGAAATACAGAACAGGTAATGCCATTTATAAAACAACTGGCTTATGACCAAGCAAATCGTTGCTGCAGAGAGGTCATTAGACCATGGAGACATGAGGATTTAAACACATATATTAAATTATGTAGAGACATTAATGAACAGGGGCAAGTCTTAGCAGCAGTACAACAGGCTTTAGATGCCAGGCCAAGAACATGCTATAATTGTAATCAAACAGGACATTTTAAAAGGAGTTGCCCCATAAGAGGAGGGTTTAACAAAGCTGGATATCAAAGGAATAGAATACCAGGTATTTGCCCACGATGCCGTAGAGGGAGACATTGGGCTAATGAATGCCGTTCTCAAACCACCATAGAGGGTATTCCGTTATCAAAAAACGGACAAGGACCAAGTGTTTACCCACGATATCGTGGAGAAAGGTATCAAGCTCCATTGCCAAAAAACGGACTAGAGGGCCCAATGCCCCGGGGCCCCAAACCACAAGTATATGGGGCAATGGAGGAACCCAACAGCCCCATCAAGGTAGTGCCCAGGACGCATTATCCATTAAATCCCTCATCAGACAAACTAGAGGGAGCGCAGGGCTGGACATCTGCGCCTCTGCCAGAGCAGTACTAACCCCAGAGATGGGAATTCAAATCATTCCCACAGGAGTAAAAGGACCTCTTCCCCAGGGAACAGTAGGCTTATTATTGGGACGCAGTTCTTCTACACTAAAAGGACTTATGATAAGTCCTGGGGTAATTGATCCCGATTATGAAGGTGAAATAAAAATTATAGCTAGTTCTCCAAGAGGTATATCAGTAATTTCACCAGGAGATAGAATAGCACAGTTATTAATAATACCCAGCCTGCATGATAAATTTTCCAGTTGTAATGTAGAAAGAGGTTCCAAGGGATTAGGCTCCACAGGTGTAGATTGGGCTATGCTGTCTTTAAATTTAGATTCTCGCCCAATGCTAAAATTAAAAATTCAAGGACATGACTTTAATGGGCTGCTGGACACAGGAGCTGACCTCAGCATCATATCTCGTCAAGAATGGCCAAAACATTGGCCATTACAACAAGCCACTCAAACGCTTCGAGGCCTAGGAGTGGCAACAAATCCCCATAGAAGTGCTATGGTATTAGATTGGAGGGATCCTGAAGGATGTGAAGGAACTATACAGCCCTATGTATTGGATCATCTTCCTGTAAATTTATGGGGACGAGATGTCCTAGATCAATTAGGATTGACATTAACAAATAACATCAATCCTAACGCGCCCACTACTAGGGCTAAACAAGGCTTTAGGAAAGAAAAAAGATTAAGAGAACAAGAACAAGGTATGACAGCACCTATTCAAATAGATCAAGAAATAAATAGACATGAATTGGGTTTTCAGAAAGGGCCACTGAGACAATCAAAATTACTTGGAAATCAGAAAGACCAGTGTGGGTTCCTCAGTGGCCCTTGACTAAAGAAAAGATACAAGTAGCCCATGACTTGGTCAGACAACAGTTAGCGGAAGGACATATACAACCTTCCGTATCCCCCTATAATACTCCCATTTTTGTCATTAAAAAGAAATCTGGTAAATGGAGATTATTACAAGATTTAAGAGCCATTAATAATGAGATGGTTATTATGGGACCTGCTCAATCAGGGATTCCTCAATTGTCTGCTTTACCAAAAACCTGGCATGTTTTAGTTATAGATATTAAAGATTGTTTCTTTTCAATTCCAATTCATCCCGAGGATAGTCCACATTTTGCATTTACTATCCCTGCACTGAATCATGAAGGTCCTGATCAGAGATATGAATGGAAAGTACTCCCTCAAGGGATGGCTAACAGCCCAACTATGTGTCAAATTTATGTTAATAAAGCAATCCAGCCACTTAGAAACCAAAATCCTGAACTACAAATATTTCACTATATGGATGATGTGTTACTGGCACATAAAGATAAAAACACATTACTAGAATGTTATGCCACACTTACAAATTTATTGAAAAATTATAATCTAGAGATAGCAATAGATAAAGTACAATTAAATCTTCCAATTAATTATTTAGGAGTTCTATTATCCTCAACCATGGTCCGTCCACCAAAAATTCAAATACGAGTAGATCAACTCAAATCACTTAATGACTTTCAAAAGTTATTGGGAGACATAAATTGGATAAGGCCTTATCTAGGCATACCAACAGGAGAGTTAGGACCTTTATTTGATATTCTAAAAGGTCCATCAGATCCAAATTCACCCCGCATGTTAACGCCTGAAGCAAGAAAAGTATTAAAAATCATTGAAACATATATGGAAAATATGCATTTGGATAGAATTGATATAAGTTTGCCTTTATTATTTATTGTACTACCAACAAAAAATATTCCTACAGGAGTATTTTGGCAAGAAGGTCCATTATTGTGGATACATTTATCTTATTCCCCTAACACTATTCTTACTAGATATCCTGAGGCTGTAGGACAATTAATACTCAAAGGAATAAAAGCAGCTAAGGGAGTGTTTGGGATTTCTCCCAATAAAATTATTACTCCATATACTATGGATCAAATTGATGAGTTAGCTAATGAGTTAAATACTTGGGCAATAATCCTGTGTAAAACTAGTGTTTCATTTGATAATCACTTACCATCTAATCCTTTGTTGTCTTTTTGGTCTAAGCATCCTGTAGTTTTTCCAAAAATGACAAGAAAAACCCCTATCATAAATGCTCCAAATATATTCACTGATGGGTCAAACAATGGTACAGCAGCAGTAGTTACTCCTGATCAAACTTTTACATTTTTAGTACCCAAACAATCAGCTCAAAAGGTAGAGCTTAATGCAGTATTACAAGCTTTTATGATGTTTAAAGATTCTGTATTTAATTTATTTTCTGATAGTCAGTATGTAGTTAATGCTATTAATTCCCTTGAAGATGCTGGTAGGATTTCCCCTTCCTCTACTGTTTTCTCTTTGTTTTCCGCTATACAAAGTCTAATCTGGGACCGAAAAGATCCATTCTTCATAGGTCATATCAGGGCACATACAGGATTGCCTGGAGCCCTTAGTATGGGCAATGAACTAGCAGATAAATCTACACATGACATACATATTTTCTCCACAATAGAAGAAGCTATAAATTTTCATAAAAGGTTCCATGTCAATGCTAATACTTTACAAAAGCGTTTTAAAATAACTAAAGAACAGGCCAGACATATAATAAAACAATGTCAAAATTGTGTGACATTTTTACCACAAGTTAATCTTGGAGTCAATCCTAGAGGACTAATACCTAACCATATTTGGCAGATGGACGTCACACACTTGCCAGAATTTGGAAAATTAAAATATTTACATGTTACAGTTGATACCTCTTCCGGATTTTTGATGGGCTCCCTTCATGCCGGAGAAAAAACTAAAGATGTTATAGCTCATTGCTTACAAAATTTTGCCACTGTGGGCGTTCCAAAACAGTTAAAAACGGACAACGGTCCTGGTTATACTTCCTCCTCTTTTAAACAATTTTGCTCATCATTTGGTATTACTCACATAACAGGAATTCCATACAATCCACAAGGACAAGGCATAGTTGAAAGAGCTCATCAAACTATTAAAATGTACTTATTAAAACAAAAGGAGGGAATTGGAAAGGGGTATATATCCCCCAAAGATAAACTTAAAATAACCCTTTTTACTCTAAACTTTTTAAATTTAGATTCATCGGGACTTAGTGCTGCGGAAAGACATTTGTACCCCAAAAATGTACATAAGCCTAAGGTACTTTGGAAAGATATTCTAACAGGACAATGGAAAGGCCCGGATCCAGTGATAGTCTGGAATCGGGGCGCTGTCTGTGTTTTCCCACAGGATGAACAGCAACCGATTTGGATTCCAGAGAGATTAACTAAAACAATTTCTACAGAAAAAGAAGATGATTTGACTCAAATCCATAACAGCTGACATCCAGAGCTCCAGCTTGGCTATTCTTACATCTGCGACAGTGATTAACCAAGGTTTTTTTTTTCAGTATCTATTTTATTATTGCATTTTTCCACATCATAAAGTTCTATTTTATTTTTGAGCTCATACAAACCTAGGTTAATGTTTTTCTGATCAGTTTTATTTTTTGACTGTGTTTTATTTTTTATTTATTTATTTATTTATTTATTTATTTATTTATTTTTTTTTTGACTGTGGAGTTTTTAAACATTGCAATGGAGATTTCACCTAAGTATAGTTACAAGGCCTTTATTTACTATTGTCTTATGTGTTGTATGTTGTGTGCACACTTCTGTTTTGTGTTGTATGTCTGTATGTGTGTATGTCCATATTTCTTATATGAGGAGCGCTCATGAAAAAATGGATCCGAATTTTTTCTTTATTCACGTGATTTATATGGTTTAATTTAAATTAGGTGAACAGCTGTTTATGATTGTTGTTAAAGATGGTTAACAGATCTGTTTGTTTACTAATTTAAATTTGGTAAACGGCTGTTAAGGATTGTTTTTAAAGGAGTTTAACAGATCTGTTTGTTTACTTTCACCTTTTCTTTTTATTATATTTAATAATTCTGTTCAGGATAATGTCTCTTTACCATCATTGCCAGAATTTCCATCTCCATCCCAATTCCAGTGAAGACTGAGATAAAACCAAACTACAGCTTCTATGATAGCTATCACAGTAAACTGTATAAACTGATGCATCAATGAATATAACTCAACAAGTAATGCTATCAAGGACTTGATTTACTTTGGGAGGATATGGACATATTGATAGACTCCTCCAATTTGAACTGCTTGCAGAACTTGCCTGGACTATATATCAGTTGCATACATTGTGAAATATCATCTGGTGCACCGAATTGTGGTACTGCTGGCATATTTTTGCTGATGGTGTCACCAGTGATGCAATTTCCTTGCCAGCTCACCCCATGTTTATTGTGGTAATACTGGCATATCTTTGCTGATGGTGTCACCAGTGACGCAATTTTTCCAAAGGAGCCGTCAATTGGCTTGGTGTCGTGGCATTTCTGTATCCTCCTCCCTTCTACTAGTGATGGTCTAAATTTGGGGGCCAACAGAGGTGAGGCAAAGAACCTCACCCCCCCACTGGCACCAAGGCTAAATTTGGGGGCCAACAGAGGTGAGGCAAGAACCTCACCCCCCCACTGGTGCATAGGCCTATCCACAAGCATGGCTGAATGCTGGACCGGTAGTCAGCGACGGGTTGCTCTGATTACAGTGGATTCAACCTAAGACAGGAAGCTGACGCCTAAAGGTCAGTTCTCCCATGACGGGTAAGAACCATATGTTAAATTGGACAACCTACCAGGCACGGTCCCTAGCCACATTGCTTGTTGCTTAATTAAACAGAAGGGGGCAGATGCTAGGAGCCACAAGCATATATACGATGTATGGCACCTTTGGTTGTAAAGTGACGCCAGCTAGCCACTGAGATGATTATGTTAAAATTTACATTCATATGCAAACTGGACTCCCGCTGTTCACCTTGGCCTGCTACCGGACTCAAGTTACGGGACTTTACGGGACTGCTGGAGAGTTCCCATTGGTTGGGGAAGGATAGTAGGAGGGAATTCCGGAGGAGGTGGGAGGAGACGGGGGGTTCCGGTCGGCGCGCGGTTCCGGTCGGACACCCTCGTGGGAGGACCGGTTTTTGACTTGCTGGCGCTGAGAGTGTTAGCGGCTTTTTCAAAATAAAGTTTTGTTCCTGCTTGATTGGCTCGTGATTCTGTGCCCAGCCAAGACTGCGGCACATGCTATAGGCAACGCGCGGTTTTCCATCAAGACATAATTTTTTTTCCTACAAATGAATGAATCATTGGTGTCATCTTGACACACAGAGGAGAAAGAACATTAATCAATAGAAATAACTTTTAGCCAGAATTCTGGGTACATGATAACAATTACCACCTTTAAAACAGATCACCTTGCTCTCTGGCTGTGACGTGGAGACTCGGGGGGGCTGTGCTGTGTCCTTGGGGCTGCAGGGAGCTGTCACAGGGCAAAGTCTGCCCTGAGCATTTTTATCGCATGCTGTGAACGTTTCTATTCAAAGCAGGCTTATCTGCGGTGACACACTGCTCCAGAACTGTGGCTCCTGTTTGCTGGATTTCACAGGCAGCCCGGGCGCTTCTTTCCCTGGACTCACGTTACAAGCCAAAACAAGTCCTGATGCTCGGATTCACAGCTGCTAGAGCAGAACCAGCTGGCAGCCAGACCTGCTGACGTACCCACTGCCCGCCTGACAACCCCGCACAGCACAGCGTTTGCATTAGGCTGCAGTTAGCAACTGCGCCTCGGTTGGTTCCCCTGCTGGGGAGAAGGGTCCGCCCTCTCACACCTGCCGGTTCTGCTGGGAATGAAGGCTCTTTGCAGGCAGGGGTGGGAGAGGCTCCGTGTTGAGTTGCTTTGTAAATTTACTTTTACCAATGACTGAGGTTCTTCTCAATGAACTAAAAGTCAGTAGCATTCTTATTTCAAATAACAAAATGTTAAGAGCATCTGTCCACCCACTAAATAGTCAAAAATGTGCAAGTTTCTTCATATATAATATTCCTGCTCATTATAATAAATCAGAAAACTTAGAGTCCATCCACCCACCCATCCACCTGCTTACTCACACATTCAACCCCCCATCCCTCCTTCCACCCATTCACTTACTCATGCATCCATCCATCCACTCATTCACCCATTCACCGGTTCACTTATCCACCCACCCTCATACACCCACTCAACATCCATCTATCCGTCCATCCACCCATCAATGCGCCCACCCACTCACCCAACCATCGATTCATTCACCAGTTCACTTATCCACCCACCTTCACACACACACACTCACCTACCCAACATCCCTGTACCCACCCATCCTCCCACCCACCCTCCCACCCATGGTTTATTGAATGCTATTCTCTGGACCAGGAAGGTGGTAGGCACTGAGCAAGTTGAACAAGACACCACCTCTATCTACCCCCAGAGGATTAAGCCGTCAGCAACCCACTGGCTTTGTGCACAGCGGACTGTGGGTGTCTCCCTGGGCCACTGTCCTCCTAGACACCTCCTTTGTTCAACTCTCCTTTTCAATGAGACGTCATCCCCACGGCACCCCAGCTCCTTGGCCAGCTGGTCCCACCTTCTGTCGGTTCTAGGTAGGCCTTATTTAAAGGTCTCTCTGGGCTGACCGACTGTCTGTCTGCCAAGTCCCAGATCCTCCAGCAACACTCAACACCAAGGAGAGTCGGTGACCCTCACTGAGTGAGTGAGCTCAGCCTGGAGACCCCGCCCACACAGCGGGGTTCGCCCACAGCAGCAGTGTGTCCCAGAAGCCATGGTGGAGACAGAAGTCTGCCACCCCATAATGTGCCACTTTGGTAGGAATTATTTCGGTGAAACCACCTCAGATTCAACAGATGCTGGGAAAGGGCTCTTCAGAGTTTCCCTTGTCTGCCAGAGAGCACCAGCTCTGGAGACATGCGGCACCATGAATTCCTCTTGGGGAAGACCTACTCTGGGGAAGGCAGAACATGAACTAAACCCCCCCAGTCCAGCCCAGGGGGGCCTGGGGAGGCCGACGGACCTGGGCACACACCTTCTGGTCTCCTGAAAACCCACCTTCCCTTCCAGGAAGTCACTTCTCCCGAGTGCCCTCCTCCCCCCTTCACCTACAGAGACGGCACGGGAGGGGCAAGGGGGGTGGCTCCTGTCATCAGGGTCACGGCCAGGGCAGCCTCCTCTGGAGGGGTGGCCCAGGGGACAGAAAACACCATCATTGGATCATAGTTTATGAGACTTGGAAGTCCCTGGAAATGAGCACCGGAGCCAGGACGAGCCCCCATCTTCACACTTGGGCCCCGTTCGTGGACAGCCACACAGGACGGGGTGGAACAGCCCTAGGTGGACGGGGAGCCCAGTGAGTCCCACTTGCCAGGTTCTTTTGGGCTCACTGTGCCGCATCCCTCCCTCAAGGTGTGGGGCAGGACCTTCTGGAACCGGGTCTTGTGACCTACACTCAGACCAGGCAGCTCCGAGGACTTCCTATGACCAGCCGTAGGCAATAGCGGTGAGTCCACTATTGAACTGGCAGAAGAGAAGGGAGAGGAAGAGAGGAGGTTCTCCATGCCCAGGTGCATGCAGGAGAAGATGCCCACACAGGTGCGCTCCCAGGTGAGCACTGGGCCTCACCCACTGCGCAGGCTCAGGAAATGGGACCCACGGCCGCCCTCCTCCTTCCCGCCTTCCTGTTCACCCTGTTTCCCCGAAGGCTAGCCAGAGGCCAGAGTCTCCTTCTCAAGGCAGACCGTGAAAGCCAGAACCTTCCCAAAGCCCCGGGACTCACTGACGCTGCATGTGCAGAGACACTGGGGACCTGGGGACAGGTCCTAGACTGCAGCCACAACTGAGAGGCAGGCTCAACTGCATCTAGGGGTGGAAACCAGACATGCTGTGGCCATCCTCCTGTGCACAGGCCGGCCCTGCAGGGACCAGCACCTGACACAAAGTTCCATGGTACCGAGGCTGGGAAACCCTGGGCCAGTGGCCATAATAGAGTTTACATTTTATTGAAGCAAAATGAATTTGCCCTAAAATGCACCCATTTTAAATGCCCCATTTGAAGACTTTGGACCCAGGAGCACACCCAAGGAAAGAGTCTCTTTCAGGAATAAATATTTATATTTTTCCTAAAACATGAGCTGGTGCTGCTCACACAGCCGCCACTCTGATCCTCAGCAGCAGAGCTGTTCCCAGTCTAGAGCTTCATGGAAATGAGAGCCCACGAGTCCTCTTCTGTGCTTGGCCGCTTGGAGGTCACTCCAACCGCTGGGGTGCGGGCTGCGGTATGGGCAGAAGCTGAAGGGCCTTTGCTAAGGCGTCGGCTCTGTCTAGAGCTGAGCTCTCTCCCTCTCCCTCCAGGTCTCCTGGTCAAAGGCTCCCATGCCACAGGACCCGATGGGGCAAAGGGACTGTCCTTCCACCCTGAAAGGTCGAAACTTTGAGTCCCTACAACAAACTTCTGGGCTTTCTCCACCCATGAGGTTTGAATCCCCTGCTGCCCCTGACACCCCCCAGAGTTTAGGTCTTTCAGATTTTAATGGGACCTTCCTTTGGTGGTTTTAAAGGAAAAATTGATTTTGGTGATTTCTTGTGGCTTCATTAGAAATAAACTCATTTTGTCAACTTCTGTTGCTGAATGCAAGTGGAACTTCCTATAGAATCAAAATGTAACAAATTCCACAAAAATGGGATTGTGGGATCTTATCCACAGGTTCCAAGACCCCCTGAAATCCTGGGTAGCATTGAACTCAGAGAAATGATGCTTACTCCCATGCATGGTTACCTGGATCAAGTTTAACTCACAAATTAGCCAGAAAGAAGGGATTAATAATGACACTGAAAATAAAGTGGAACAATTACAGGGACATTAGGAAAGTTATGTGGTGTCTGCCTGTCTGCCTGTCTTCTGTCTCTCTGTCATCTGTCCACCTGCCTACCTACCCACCTACCTGTCTTCTATCTATCTATTGATCTCCCTACCTCCCCGTCTACCTACCTGTCTAGTATCTACCTACCTACCGACCTACTTATCTTTACTGTACTTTTGGACCACAGTTGACTGTGACTGAGACCACCATGACAGGAACACCCACCGTGGGGAAGGGAGACTACCCAGGGTGCTCTGGGCTCTCAGAGAGAGACGGTGAGCCCACCTAGGGAGCCGAGGAGGACCCCTCAGGAATGGAAGCCAACATGGAATCATTGGTAGGAACGTCCCCAGGAGGCGAGACTGTTTCCAACCAGGCGACAGTCAGAAGAAAGAACCGAATGTCGCGGGAAATGAAAGCCTGGGTTTTGTTGGAGGGCAGAGGCTGCAGGTGGAAAGGCAGAAGATGAGGCTGGGACTGCCCTGCCCAGGTGGTAGCCGCTAGCCCCGTTGGCAGTGGAGCGAGGACGCGGTGGGTGCAGACTGCGGGGCACCTTGGCCATCACACACACACACTGGTGCAAGCCTGAGAGAGAGAAGGGGAAGGCAGACCACACCTCATTAGCGATCTCTCTGCTGGAGAGTTGAAATAATGATATTTTAGATGGCTAAATAAAACACACTACTACAAGTAACGTGTCTGCTTCCTTTTACTTTTTATCAAGGTGAGCATTAGAAAATTTACAACGGTATTCATATTCGCATTACCTCTTTCGGGATGGTGCTGGGCAAGAGTTATGTGGCACCAGACCCTGAAGGGCCCTTAAAGCCATCAGCAGGAGTTTGAATGGAGCACGAAGCAAATGGGAATGATATGATCAGACCGACGTGTGGGGATTTTAGAGGGGCAATGAATCTCTCCTGTTTTCCTGAGCACTGAATCAACTGAAAGTCAGAAGTCAAAGTCAGGCAGGGGAAAATAAATACGCCGGCTCTATGGCAAGTAATAACTGAAACTGAGACTAGAACTTTCCATCGATGGCCGCAACTGGCTTGCTGACCATTCACCAAAGAATTAAATTTGCCCAAGTAGAGATGGCGGGGCAGGGGTGGGGGGAAGGCAGGGTCCCTGTGGCAGGCTCCTCCTGCGTCCACAGGGGAATGAGTGTCCTCTGTGGGGCGAAGGGTGCTGCAGGTCAGGGACAGGACACAGCTCGAGGGGAGCCTGCTGCTGTGGCAAAGATGGCAGACTTAGCAGCTCCCAAGAGGCTCGTTTATTATCCCACAGCCCTGGAGGCCAGAAGTCCAGCACGGCCAGCTGCTCCCCCACTCTGGGCTTTAGAACACTGAGACCAGGGTCAGCTGGCCTGAGTTTGCGTCTGGATGCTTGAAGGGGGTGTGTCGCAGGCTCCCTGGGATCATGGACAGGCCAGCTCCTGGCTGGGGTGGGGTGGGGTGTCGCCTCCTCGCTGGCTGTGGGCGGTGGCCTCTGTCACTCTCAGGGAGCCTCTGCCGTCCCACACAGGACCCTGCATCTCAGAGCCGGCAGAGCTGCCTGCGCCCTGCTCACCTGGAACCCTGTGACCTCTCCTTCCACTGGGGACCACCCTTCTCCCAAGGGCGGGTATTAGGTTGTCCCCTGAAGCAGTGGGGACAACAGCCTGTCTTCAGGTCAGGATCACAGCTCCAAAGTCCCCTTCACCCGGTGGGGTCGCAGGTTCACAGATCCGGGGTGAGGAGGAGCTCTCTCCCTCTGCCTACTTTATTAATAAAATGCAGGGCTGTCCGTGTGGGGACGTTCACTTTGCCTTATTGTCAGTTTATTGGGAAGTGATTAAAGTCTTCCTTTCTTCCACGTCCTCCCGTAGGAAATGGGAAGACACTGAAGCCGCGTCCTGAGGCTGATACATGTCCTTTCCAAGTCCCCCTCTACCCCCACCTCTTGGTTAGAGACTCCATTGGTCAGAATATTGATTTATTTAACAAGTGAAGGATTCTTAAGACTATCTGCCGCTTGCTTGCCGAGTTGATGTCTCCCTGGACCTGGGGCTTCCATGGCCCTGTCTGTTCATCTGTCTGCCCCGGGGGCACAATGGGAGAAGCCATGTCCCCCCTCCAGGCAGAAGCTCTAGAAGTACCGCCTGGTCCAGCCCATCCTCCTCAGCTGTGCCCAGGCTTGTGAGGCCAGGTGCAGCCTGGGGAGGCTGTGCCCTCGTGAGCGGGGGCTACATGGAGAAGAGAGCTGAGGTCAGGTGCCCGGGGAGGACCCCTCGCCGTCGCCAGCCAGCGAGACCTGAGGCGTTCGCGGGGCAGGACGGACAGAGCTGACTCGGGTGTCTTCCGGACGCCACAGTCTCAGTCTCAGGACAGCAGCGGTGGCCTTCCTTGTGTGGGGCAGGCCTCACTGCCCAGCAGAGAGCCTACAGCAGGGACGTGCTCCTCTGTGCGGTGCTGGAGTGTCATCCATGTGTCCTCAATCATGTGCCGAGGCCCTAACCCCCCATGTGGTGGCATTTAGACACAGGGCTCTTAAGGAGGTTCAACGTGGTGACAGAGGTGAGCCTCACTCCATCTGACCGCCGTCCCTTGTAAGAGGAAGAGAGCCAGCGGAGGACACAGTGGCAGGCAGAGAGGCCTCAGAGGAGCCAGCATCCTGCACCTGCCCTGGACTCCCGTCTCCATGGCTGTGGGGAGACCCAGGGGTCTGTGGCTCTGTGTCCTGACAGCCCAGGGCACTGACAGCGCAAGGCCGTCCCCAGACGGGGAGAGAGGGTGCTCCACTGACCCTTCCCAGTCCCTCCCCGGTGGGGAAGCCTTTCCTCTGCTGGTGCTGGGCAGTGGGGGCTGAGGGAAGCCAGGAGGTACCGCAGGGAGGTTCTTCCAGGTGACATGAGGGGACAGGGGCTGAGCGCATCTTGGTGATGGGAGGAACAGGGAGAAGGGCAGGGTGGCCCAGCCACTGAGCACACGGCTATCAGGCACACCAAGGGCGGAAGGCCTGGCGGAGGACAAGTTCTTGGAGAAGGTGAGAAACCCGGGGTCCTCCCTGGGGGAGCGCTCCCGAAGTCGGGGGGTTTATGGCAGGGAGAATGTTGAGGGCCACACGGTGACAGAATCTGCAGAGGGTGGTGTGGCCATGACGTGGGTGGGCGTGGGTGCCCTGACAGGGTGCTACAGTCTGGGCGGCTTCAACCACAGAAAGGTGTTTCCTCCCAGTTGTAAGGGCCAGGATTCCTACAGCAAGGTGTTGGGCAGGTGGGTTCCCCTGAGGACCGCCCCTTGCCCTACAGATGGCATCTTCTGTGTCCTCGCAGCGTCCTCCCTCTGGGCATGACTATGTTCTGAACTCTTCTTATAGGACACCAGCCATATGGGATTCAGGCCCACCCCAGCCAGTGACCTCATTCTGCCCTAATGACCCACCTGAGGCCCTATCTCCAAAGATAGTTGTGTTCAGGGGCACATGGGTCAAGGCTCCAATAGAGGGATTTGGGGGTACACAGTCCTGCTCCTAACAGCCGCTTTCTGCCGTGCTCCTTTGAAGAGCTAGCTGGACCCCCAGGCCTGTCTTCACAGCCGAGGCAGATTTGAAGGTCATGGTTACAGGTGGCGTAGCTCAAGGATGGAAGACGGTGCTGGGCGTGCTCAGACCCGGGTGGTCTGGTCCCCAGGGGGTTAACTCACCAGGCCCTGAGCTTCTGCAGCGGCGCTCAGCCTACCCTGAGGCCTGGAGAAGCCACATCAGTAACTCAGGAGCTGTCTGCGCCAGAAACACAGATCTGGGTGTCCTCATGATACAAATGGCATCCACAGCCCTGGGAGGAGCAGAACTGCCTGGCCAAGCGCCTTCCTCCAGGTGCAGAGAGAGGCAGGGGTCCCAGGGCCTGAGCCGGACTGGAGGGTGAGGAGGGTGCCGAGCACTCAGAGCCTGAGAGACAGCCAACAGCACCTGGAGGGAGATGCGGCCAAAGGCACTGGGTTTAAGATGAAGCCTTCACACCTCATTTTTAAATGCTGAGAAGTTGCTTGCTCAAAACCACTTAAGAGTGGGGCTAATTAGGGATTGAAATCCTTGAGAAGGTGTGGGAGAGACAAAGTAAAAGGCAGAGACTATGTAGAGAGAGGGATTAACTTTAGCCCAGGAAATAGTCTCCTCTTTCAATCAATTAAGAACAAGGAACAAAGGCTGGTGTACTCACGATGGGAGGAGCCCCCACAGATCACTGGCTCCGGTTTTGTAGGCATCTGCTGGTGTGATGGTGAAGTGCCAAGAGAGCTGGGCAGTAAGGCTGGGGTGGGGTATGCAGAGGAGGGGCCTGCAGGGACGGGAGGTGGGAGGAGGAGGAGGTGGGAGGAGGTGGGAGGAGGAGGAGGAGGAAGGAGGAGGAGGTGGGAGGAGGTGGGAGGAGGAGGAGGAGGAAGGAGGAGGAGGTGGGAGGAGGTGGGAGGAGGAGGAGGAGGGAGGAGGAGGAGGTGGGAGGAGGTGGGAGGAGGTGGGAGGAGGAGGAGGAGGGAGGAGGAGGAGGTGGGAGGAGGTGGGAGGAGGTGGGAGGAGGAGGAGGAGGAAGGAGGAGGAGGTGGGAGGAAGTGGGAGGAGGAGGAGGAGGGAGGAGGAGGAGGTGGGAGGAGGTGGGAGGAGGTGGGAGGAGGAGGAGGAGGAAGGAGGAGGAGGTGGGAGGAAGTGGGAGGAGGAGAAGGAGGAAGGAGGAGGAGGTGGGAGGAGGTGGGAGGAGGAGGAGGAGGAAGGAGGAGGAGGTGGGAGGAAGTGGGAGGAGGAGGAGGAGGAAGGAGGAGGAGGTGGGAGTGGCCTGTAGGGACAGGGAGGTGGGAGGAGGAGGTGGGAGGAGGAGGAGGTGGGAGGAGGAGGAGGTGGGAGGAGGAGGAGGTGGGAGGGGCCTGCAGGGACAGGGAGGTGGGAGTAGGAGGAGGTGGGAGGAGTGCTGGGGATGGGAGGTGTATTTTGGAGGGGGCAGGAGAGGGCTGATGGGGAGGGGCGGTGGGATTTGGAGAGAGTGGGAGAGGAGGTTTTGTGGGGAGGAAGAGGTGGGTGCCGATGGGGATGGGGATGTTGCAGGGGTAGAGTCACTATGATGACTGATGGCTGGGTTCCCTGGTGTGCAGTTGCTTTACAGGGGAGAGATGCAGTAATGCACCAGATAGCTTCCTGCAAGCCCCCCACAAAGCTTGGAGTGATGGTGGGCTCAGAACAAGGCAGGCAGGAGCCAGGGCAGCATCCACCATGCAGAGGCTCCTCCTCTGCCTCCCCTGTCAGTCATGGGTCCTCCCCACTGCACCTCCACGCACCCTCCTCCCTCCCTGCTGCACCCCACGGCCACCTGCCTGGTGGCCCACTGGGCCCCCTCACTAGGAACACCTCTGAGCATCAGGAGAAAAGGGCTTTGGGGAGGTGAAGGAGGAAGAGGAGATGTGAACCAGGTGTCAACAGCTACTGATGCTGAGGGCGTGGCCTCCCAAGACTGCCCGCTCTGCTCCTGGCCTCACGGGTCATCTAGGATACATAGGGCCACAAAGGCATCTGATGGGCAGGTGTCTGTCTACCTGGCTCTGTTCAAGATGGTCATTATGGGCAGAATGCCTGGGTCCCCCACATTCACCTGTTGAAGCCCTAACCCCCAGAGTGGTGTTGGGCATTGGGCCTTTGGGAGGAAATGATGTTGAGATCAGGTCATGAGGGTGGGGACCCCATGGTAGGATTCGTGCCCTTCTAGGAAGAGACACAGAGAGCTGTCCCCACCCCACTCTGCCATGTGAGGACACCTGGGGGAAGCAGCCACCTAGAGACCAAGAGAGCCCTCACCAGAAGCTGACCTTGGACTTCAGCCTCAAGGACTTAGGACAGGAAATTCTGCTGTTGAAGCCGTGGTCTCATGGTATTTTGTTATGGCAGGCTGAGCTGATTAGGGCAATAACTTGTAATTAGACAATAATAAATAATAAAGCAGGGGACTCCAAGAGCCTTAGCGTATCAGGGTTACTCAAAGCCCTTTGTTTATGAAGCCATTTGTTTCATTTTCCCCTTCATTTCATATTTTATATATCTTGCAAATATTTATTATAAGCATACATTTTTAAAAATGAAAAGATGTAAATATTTTTAAGTATTATTTTAGAAGCTAGCAGAGGAAAGCTTCGTCTGTACCCGGTAACTGAAAGGAGACGGTTTCTGGAATTGCACACTAATTGTAGAGCTCAAGTTTTTGGTAGAACAGCCCAAAGGGAAGAAAGATTTTTATGTTCCATATACTTTGTCTGATCAAGGAATTCAGGGAAAATGCTGCTATAGAGAAGCTCGGAGCTGCCTTCCAGAAGGAATCCATAAACACTGAAGTCAGAGCCCCAGGCTGGCACAGCGGGTCACACCAGACCCTTGCTGGGGAAGAAGTGGAATGTTGTTCAAAGCGACTTTTCTTGCACTTTCCTTCCATGAAGGCTGAGGAGGTAGCAAGCATCCTCCAAAGCCTTGGAAGGACTTTCACACAAATTATAAAAGGGCTTACAGTCTTTAAGTAAAATGTTTCCTAAGAGTCTGACTTTATCCACGGACAAGCTGTGAGAAATGGAGGATGAGCAATGAAGAGGTGATCTCTCTGAAAGCATCAAAAGCCCCAGGTGAGCGATTTTTAGAGCAAATGCTATATATATACATTTCAGGCAGAAAGTTCTAGAAATTGGTCCAATGGGAAGCAAACTCCTGCTTCCTGACTCCATGTGAATAAAGCTGAACCATCAGAGCCCCCAGAGGGGTTTCCCAAAGGACTCCAGGGCAGGAGGACATGTCCTGGGCTTCTTCAGGCAGGGCACCCACCAGCATGCTCACAGAGGTCCCACCCAGCAGCCTCTTCCAGAACCTGCATCCTGTGGGTGAGCGTGGCCAGGAAGCTGACCCTCCAGCACTGCCAGCCTGTGCCCAAATCTCTTTGCTGAAAAAGATAACCTTTTAGGGGCAGTGCTATTTCTGGAGGCAATCAGTGCCCTAAGCTCTCTCTGAATAGCTGGGGAAATCACCCCTCCCTCCAGGAGAGATGGAGGCAGCTGGGGCAGGAATTCAGCAGGAGCAGCCAGGGTGGGCCCCGGGCAGGACACTACTAATTTGTCCTGTGGCCTTGGGCAGGCTATATCCTGCTCCTCTGCATTTAGAAGGAATCTGGTAGCCAGCTCTGTTACTGCAGCGGGAGAGGATCCCGACAGCCATGAAAGCCCGCCAGGTACAGTGGCACATGCCTGTCATCCAGCAGCTCAGGAGGCTGAGGCAGGAGGATCATAAGTTCAAAGCCAGCCTCAGCAACTTAGCAAGGTTCTAAGAAACTCAGTGAGATGCTGTCTCAAAAAAAAAAAATTAAATTACAAAGGTTAGAGATATGGCCCAGCACCCCTGGGTTCAATCCCCAGTACCAAAATAAAAATTTAAAAAGCCAGGGTGCTCACTTCAACCCATGAAAATGGCCCCCCAAGATCTCACTCTCCTTTCTAAAGAAGAAAGAGAAGATGCTGGTCAATGGAATAGGCTTAAAGAGGGCTTGGGAAAAATTAGTGATTACCTGGTTTATTAGGGAAAGAGGGCAGTCAGAAGCAGGGGTGTGCCCTTGAGGGTGCCCTTGAGCATAGATTAAAGAGAAGGTGTCTGCTGGATCCTGTCAGGCAGAGTGCAGGCGGGCTGTGGGAGGCGATCAGCCTCTGGATTCCCAAGCCTTCTGACCTGGTTGATTTTAACCTTCAGGGGCTTCAACTTAGTTCTTTGCAGAAGCACGATGCCAAGAGAGTCAGAGGTCGCTTGGGCCAGGCCTCAGAGAGCGGAGTGAGAGACAAAAGGGCAGAGAAAGCCAGACTGTGAGACAGCCTGTGAGATCCAGTGTCTGGGAGCAGGCACATGAGAGGTTGCAATCGGCATTTTATCCCTAAAGCACAGGACGATAGCCAAGGGTCCCTCCTGTCCTCGCTGGCTGAGAAGTGTGGGATGTGTAGTATTCGCAACCTCGCCCGGGTTTTGCTCTCTCCTATCAGGTCATGTAAAGAAATGTACCTTAGCTGTCCCAGTCCTTGGTCCGCAGTGCCCAGGCGGTCCCTCTCACCTCCTGTTCCTCCGGGGCTGTGCACTCTCTCCTCCAGGGCTGATTCAGCCCCCTGCCTGCCCTCCTGCTGCTAAACGCTGGATGTGAACACAGCAGCTCTCCCCTGGAACGAGCAACAAAGTGACCAGAGACCACCAAAGCTGCTGGCCAAGGCCATCGGGTCCAGTAACTCCAGTTTGCCCCCCCCCCTCCTTGCTTTGTTCTTCATCTAGGAAACCAGCCCCTCGAGACCCTCTTCAAAGCTCTTCTCTGGACAGGACGGTGTTACCTGGTGGCCGTCCACACTTGGCTCACACTCCGGGACCCTCAACTTGACGTTTAGGCTGACACTGGCCCTAGGTCTACGTGAGATTCAGCTCGTGGACTGCCTCCTCGGGGACCGTGGCCAGGTTTGGGGGCTCCAGGATGACTCCCAGAGCCTCAAGGGAACCTCTGCTCCCCGGGGCTCAGAGACCCTTCCCCACAGCCCTGGGACTCCGCGTGACGCCCTTTCCTGGGCTGGAGGGACCCAGGGCTGCAGGGGCATGGCTCATCCTCCAGGCCAACGCAGCCTTCCTCTCCAAAAGGACCGCAGGTTGGATCGGGTTAAGCTGAAGGCCGAAAACCTCTTCCTCATCCACTTCTACCAAGGAGGTTAGGAGTGGGCGGCAAACTTGAGGAAAATGAGAGAGAAAGTGAGTTCTTTTTTGACAGGACAGAGAAGAAGGATGTGCACGAGAGGAGATTTATTTCCTCAAGTAAACATAACCCAGAGTATTTTTCTTATAGGCCATATTCATTTACCAGTGCTGAGAAAATCATTTCCTATCATTGTCCCCACACCATAAGTCACATTCCGGACATCTTTATCAAGACCTGATAAGAATCAGGAAAAATGAGCCCGAGAGAGCCCAGATGCTCCGCTGCCAGAGTCTGGGAAGTCATAATCTTAATATGAATGGCTTAAATAGCTCCGCTAACGAGCTCATTCTTAATTCCCTACAACAATGGCAGCTCACTGCTCTCCATCAAGCCCAGAAGGACTCCGGCAAGATGGTGAATGATCCCAGCCCATTATTTGATCGGCGCACTGATTTATTTGTTACTCTTCAAGGCATATCACTCTTAAAGTTTCTGTATTTTCTCCAGGGAGGAGGAGGGTGGGGGAGCCTTCCACCGTGGACTCAGTCAGGATTCCAAGTCTCTTCTCTTGGAATGCCGATGATGAATTTGCCCAGTCATCTGTAGGAACACCAGTCCCCACCTGTCCCTGAGCCCTCCAGATGAAGGACACTGCCTGACCTCCAGATGTTCTTGATCAAAACATATTTCTGGCTTGGTGTGGTGGCACACGCCTATAATACCAGCAACTCAGGAGGCTGAGGCAGGAGGACCGTGAGTTCAAAGCCAGCCTCGGCAACTTAGCAAGGCCCTAAGCAATTTAGCAAGACCCTGTTTCCAAATTTTTTTTTAAAAAGGGCTTAGCATATAGCTTGGTAGTTTACTGCTCCTGGGTTCAATCCCTGATATCAAATATATACAAGGGGAGATTTGTTTATTTATATTTGTTATTTATTTATTTTTATTTACACACACACACACACACACACACACACACACTCACACACACTGACTACATGTTTCCCGTGCTCAAGCTAATGCGGTGGTAGGGATGCGGCAGCATGGTGGGGGAGGGCGGTCAGCTGCTCAGAGAGGCTTCCCTCCACCCTCAGGGGCTCTGCTGTCTTCAACAGGCTTGGAGGAGGGGCCTTCCATTCTCTGACCCAGGATTTTCCAAAATTCTAAAGATCAAGACAAGATAATCTGGTAAAGGCAGCATTTGCTGTTAGTTCACAGAGAGATTAAATATAAAGTCCACAACGGTCCTGCCGTGCAGTCCTGCCTGGACCGTGGGGAGCCCCGGGGCCTCTCCTTCTCGGGTTTCCCACTAGGCAAGGGTTCAAGGCTGCCTGAGCATTGTGGGGGGCGCCCTCTGTGCCCAGGTGTTAAGTGTGGCTTGGTGGAGACACTCTCTGGTCCCAGGCCCGCCCCTCCACGGTTAGGGCCACCAGCTCTGCCTTGGGGTGTTGCTGTCCATGTTGCCTCTATCGCAAGCAGCTGAGCAGGAGGAAGGGCGGCTTCCTGGGGACCTGGAGTGTCATCCGAGTAGCTGCTGTCTTTGTTGGGTTAACTTGGGCAGCCCCTGGCCAGGACAAGAGAGGCTCCCTTTGCCTCAGTCTGTCCTGGTCACTCCCTCAGGACTGGCCTGGCCCCAGCCTCAGAAGGCCTCCTTCACCTTTACCCTCCCCAACCCTTTTATGCACGTCACCTGCCCAGCTCACATCAGGTGTAGTGACTGCCACAATTCACCCCTCGGAGACTCACCAGCATCAACAGGGCCTGTGTGGTCCACAGGGAGCCACCTGGATCCAGGTCCAAAGATCTGGATGGATGCGGCCCAGGAGATTCTGCCACTCTGCAGGGAGGAGCCCCCACCCTCAGCGGCCCTGAGACCTCCACCTCTGGGCACTGGTTGACTTGGGCACAGCGGGCATGTGCCTAGGACTCCGGAAGGCCCCCCAGGCTCCTGTGGCAGAGGTTGTCAGGGAGCCCCAGGCTCCCACCTTCTCAGCGATGCCACAGGCAAATGTGACGTCAGGAGACTTGCCTCGCTGGTTCCTAGGACACAAGGGATCCAGGGACAGCAGGGCCTGGACCCCTGGGTTCTTCCTTCTCCCTCCAAGCTCCCAACACTGTGCCCAATGACATCCATGTCCCCAGAAAGGTGGCCTTCCTGGAGACCTTGAGTTTCATCCATGAGCCGCGGTCTTTGATGTCTTAATCGGATCCAGATTTTATGGGAACTAGTGCTTATTTTGAGGGAGTCTCCCCAAAATTTCAGAAAAGCAAATAACAAATAAGGGACAGACCCTTAGGTTTGGAGGCCCACTTGTGGCTTTCCTAGGTCCCATTAAAGAGGGTCCTGCTGCTCCCAGGTGGGCTTGCTTAGATTCCCGGCACCCTTGAGAAGCCCGGGTGTTCAGGGCGTCTGAGCCACAGCCACTTCCCCGACTCTGGGCCGGTTCTCGACCTCAGCGTACACTGGGAACCATTTCTTCCCAACTCACAAGCTCAGGAAGGCTGCAGAGATAAGGTCATCCATCCTCACAGAGGGTGCACCCAGCTGGGCGCGAGGCCCCGGCTTGATATATGGAGTGCGTTTTGCCAGCACCGTGACAGTCATTAGAAATGGGCCCTGGGTGTCATTACCCCCGAGTCCTCCTGGTGAAGTATGTGTCCTCTGAGGAGCAGAGAGCATTAGCGCGCCCCGAGCCGAATTGGTCAGCTGAAAATACTGGAGTGCTTTATCCTTGGAAGGGAATAAAGCCATTTATTAGAGGACAGAAGTTCAGGATAATGGTTAAAGCAACCTGACATTTCCATAAATTAACGAAATTCAACATGGGAAAGCAGGGGTCTCTCCTCCCTGGAGTTCAGAGGAGACTTGGGGGCAGTGGGAAAAGTCAGGGGCCCACGGTCCGGGGGCTAGCAGTGAGTTCTCCCACAGGGACCCCGCGCACGCGCCGGCTCACAGGCTCCCTCCATCACTCACAGTCTGGGGACTTGGCTTGGGTCCTGCCGGTTCCCTTTTCCTACCCTTGGTTCAGAGCACCCAGCCCCTGTGCATACACCTGGAGCCTAACTATGCTCCTCCAGCCTCCTCTCCCTTTTAAACTGTGAGGCCTGGGAGCAGACCTCTCTGGGGGAGTCCTCCGGTTCCCAGCGGTCAGCACAGGCCTGGAGCCCAGGGGCTGAATGAACGCCCGCCAGAGCCTAGTGAGACCCTCTCACTCAGCAGCCCGCTCACAGACGCCTGCTGGAGCCTGGGATGGTCAGTCCCGGGCCCTCCTGCAGGTCCTGGAAGACGCCCTGCGTCCCTGGGACCGTTTCCTTCTTTACTCTGCAAGAAGCCAGTGCCGGCCGACACCCTGGAGGACAGGGTGAGATGCACTTTTTAGGCCCTGGTGCCCACCTCGTCCCCAGCAGGCCTCCCAGAGCCAGCCTTTATCATCCTGCCCACGATCAGCTCATAAAAGACGGAAAGTCGACTGACCACACTGATTCAAAGCAGATGGCCCTTCCTCGTCTATGTCTGGAGCTCAGGGGAAACACTTTGCAAGGAGCAGAGTTTAAGTTGGGGTGACAGGGGCACCAAACGTCCTTGTCTGGATGAATGAAATCTACGGCACCAGGAGCCCACGACTCGGCGGGGCGGAGGGGAGCCACGACCAAAAGCCAACAGTACGCAGACCCAGCAGGAGTGAGAGATGACGGGACACCTTCCACCAGCCCAAAGGCAATTACGCCCGGGTCCTGCACCTCTGTGTAATTAGGGCAAGATGGCCAGCGCGGCTCGGTGCAAACACGCGGCTTAACTGAGTGATCACAACAAGATTAATGAGGCCGACAGGGAGAAAGGACTCCGTTGCTCCCTCTGGGAGTCAGAATCACTGGGTGGTGAATTCGTCAGGGCCTGTGTTGGTGAGCAGAGGGCATCATGCCAACCCAGGCTGCCCGGCACCCGGGCCCTCAGCATTTGCCCTGGTCCCCTGGCCACCTGGGCACTGTCTGCTGGCTCCTGTCCTGGGTGAATTTGCCTGGGATCTGCCTTGGTCCCTAGCCCCAGGCCTTGTCCCCAGGAGTAGGGCAAGAGAAGAACTCCGGCCCCGTGTGCTCAGAGCCCCAAGATCCTGCAAGACCCTAAGCACGCCTCCCTCCCAAGACTCGGGTGCTGGTGAGCAGAAGGATCCCGGACGACCTTGAGTGGTACCGAAGCAGCAGGACCCTTCACGGTTCCAGCTTACGGAGGAACGTGACTTCTGATACCCAGGTTGTGTGGCAAGGTCTGAGACTCATGTTTTCTCCATCATCCCTAAATGGTCCCCTGGAACCAACGGCTTTCCTGGGTGGTTGACCCCAAGCCTGGGTGTCTACCTGGGGTGCTGAGAGACAGTAGGTGGACATCAAGATGCGTTGTGGACATGCAGAGACGCCAGGAGTGCAGCATCTTGCCATGAGAAGCTGTGGCCTCTTCCTGCCACCCTCTCCACCATCATGGAGGACTCTGAGTCGGGGCTGGGTCCTCGGAACGTCCTTCCCACTCCGCTTACCTCCTGGCTGGACAGGAACCAGCAGCAAGCTGAGAAGCACTAGGACGTTCGTCTTCTCATTTCCTGGTTATTTTTGTAGTTCATTTTGCTTATTAACACTGTTTACGACTAAAATTTTGTTTTCCCCAAAGGAGTTTGTGAATTAGAAAAGAGTGACTTAAATAAAACATAAACTCCCTGGCAGCCCCCGTGATTGGGAGAGACTGACAGCTTGAAAGTCACAGTCCTGGGTCAGAGCACTTGACACCTGGCTGGGTGTCGTCGTCCCTTGGTGGCCCACGGAAATGCCAGGTGTATGTGCAAGGGCAGTGGATGAGGGTGCCCAGAGACCCCGACTGCCACCCTCCCCGTCTCTGCCCATCGGGCGTCTGCGTGCATTTGCTCAGGAGAAAGGGCTGCTGCTGCTGACGCTGATCTTGGGCAGCTTCTCTGGGCACAGGCATGGACATGCGTTGTGGTATTTGGACCCAGATGTCCCTCTGGGAGAAGGAGGCTGCTGCTGGGGGATTCCAGGCAATAACTACTGGGGAGCTGTTCTAACCTGTGTCCTCCAAGAGCACAGAGGCCGGCGGGGAGCAAGGTGAGCATGTGGCTCCCGAGTCCCAGTGCCTTCAGTTCTGACATGTGACCTTGAACTTGCACAGTCACCTCTGACTCCCACATCTGAGGATGGGATGAACCGCTCCACAGGCAGCATCGCTGCAGGAGAAACACGACCCGGTGAAGAGCAGCCCTACTGAGCGCCAGCCAGGGTCACTCCCAGTGGTTCCTGCAGTAGGAGTTCAGGAGGCTCTTCCCTCCCCAGGCCATCCTCTCTGGATGGACACCCACAGCTAGACCACCAGGCAGGACCACGGCTCCCTGGCCAACCCACGCCCTGCAACAGGAGCCGCCCCCCCACGGGCCCCGCCAGGTCTCGCTGTGTGTGCTCAGCTGCCAGGTCTCTGCGGCAGTGTCCCCTTCCCGGTGCCCTCGGCGGGGTCTGATCTTCAGATGTGTCGCCGTCACCTGCCGTTGGAAGTTGAGTCAGCCATTAGAAGCTTCTCTGTTTCTATAAATATTTAAACCACCGATACTTGGTAATCACCTCGGTATAAAATTAGGACGGATCAGAGGATGTTGATTCACCCTGGTTATTAAGGAGCAGCTTGATCTCTAGCGGAAGCGCTTCCTGCCAGGAGAGATGGCATGTGAGCCAGCAGAGAGAGTTCTCCAAGTGAACCTCCCACCACCGCGGCCTCCCACAAACCTGTCCTCCTCCGCAGCAGAACTTCCGGCAGGACAGCTTCAGCAGCAGCTCTGGGCCATTTCCGGTCCCCCCTGGGCCCCCTCCTCTCACTCCACCCTCAAGGTGCCCTTGAGGAGGCAGAAACGCCAGGTGGCCCTGATGGCCAGTCGTGGGCTTGGGTCTGTCTGAAATTACAGTGACTTTTTATGGGCAGGATGTGGGATCTAAAAAGCAAAAATTCGGGGATGATGCTGAAAGACCCTCAAATCCCCCGTCCAAAAGAGAACTAGCGTCACACTGGCTGCAAAAGCAAGAGGCAAGTTTATTAATACACAGGCGCCTGCGGGTGCACAGCAAAACCTCAGCCGAAGCTTTGGTGAACTGGCACACCGGGCTTTGGGGTACAGTTCTTTTATAGGGAGAGGGGAGCTGTTTCCGCCTAGCACACTAACAGGTATCTCATTGGTTCTTTTGAATCCAGCATTAGGGTAAACTTGCTTTTCACTATTCGTTCTCGGAAAACCTACAGGGTTCCATTCCATTCTTTCTGTTCCTGCTTATCTGTTCCTGTTAGCTCAAGCAAGTCCTGAGATATGGGTGCAGTGCTCTTTCTCAACGGGTTATATGGTAAGCTCATCCGGCACTTGTGCCTGTTTATTGCATACTTTTACTTTCGCAACAAGGCCTCAGGTTATGGGGCTGGAGTCTTTCAATGCTTCATTGAAAAGATCCAGCTCGGACCCCAGGTCAGCACAGCAGACGGTCCCCATCTGGACTTGCCCTCCAGTCCCTCACCCGGGACAGACACCACTGATCCGTCACCGCACTGCTTCCCAGGACCAGGATTAGGCCAGTCTTTCCAGGACCCAGTCCAGGCGGTCACCCGGGTAACGGTGCCCAGCGAGACCTCTTTCTCTTCCCAGAGCTCAGCTCTGGGTTGTTCCTTGGAATAGGAACTTTTTCCCTGTAATGAAGAGATTGTTCCCATGATGGTGGAACTCTCGAGAGTCTGCCATCAGCCTTGACGTGAACTCATCTCCAGCGAGTCCGGCTGGTGAGTGACCAACCCCAGCTGGACTTATTTGCTCATGAGGGAGCTGCCGGATGAAGACAGTGACAGGTTCAGGGATCCACAGAAGAAGGGCATTCTCACCGAGGGTCAGTGCGCCTCAGGCTTTTAGCCTGTGTCCACTCACCACGGCTCGCTGGTCTGAAGCAACACTGGCCCTCTTGGGGAAGACGCTGGGCGAGAGCCGGGTGGGCAGGCTGTGTGGCCCTGGGCTCTGGTCTCCTGGGAGAGCCACTGCAGCCCCTCCTGCAGCTGGGAGAAGAGGGAGGAGTGGGTGTGGCGTCCGCAGCTATTGAAGGAGCTGGATCACGTTTCCCAGGATCAGGATCCATGCCCACGGCAGGGACCCTCTGTTCTGAAGCAGAGGCCGTGGAGACGGGAGGTGGGTTCTGCTCGCCGCCTGCGGCCTGGGCCTCCACACACCTTGTTGGGCAGCGAAGGCCTCACGGGGCATCTGTGACGCTCTCAGTGGGCAGCACCTGAGACCTGGATGCAGGCTGGGCCCCCAGGGGAAGGCCCCGTGGCTGCAGCCCACCTGCCTGGTGGATGAGGTGGCACCCAGGCCTGGCTTCTCAAGTGCCAGCGGCTTGATGATCTTCGTCTGGTCTTATCTTCCTCCACTGAGGCTGCGAGAGCAAATACCGCAGACTGGGCAGCTTCGACCATGGACATCATCTCCCACAGTCTGAGGCTGGGAGTCCAAGATCAGGTGCTGGGCAATTTGGATCTTGGTGAGGGCTTTCTCCTGGGCTTCCAGACCCCCCTCATGCGCACCCTCACACGGTGCAGGGAGGAGCCAGTCTCTTCCTCTGTGTACACACAATCATCCTGTCCTGCTCAGTCATGATCTTATCTAAATCTCATTATCCCCCCAAGGCCCGTGGCCAACACCATTATCCTGGGGACCGGGGCCTCGACATACGAAGAGGGGACGAGACGGTCAGTCCAAACTGTGCTCTGTCCCCGCCTTCAGAGACCACAGGCTTCACTGGGTGCTGGAGGGAGTGGGCCCCTCTGGAATGGAGCAGCACGTCAGAAGTCCTGGTTTTGTTGGTCGGGTGTGGCCGGGAGTCAGGAGTTTTAAACCCGCTCCACGCAGCTCTGACTGCAGCCAGGTGGTCAGACCCAGAAAAACGGCCCCTCCCTATACCTGCATGTCCTGGTCCTCCCAGGGGACCCATCACTGGGAGAGTGGCTCAGGCCCTGGTGACCTGTCTACCCCCACTAGTGGTGGGGGCTGTGCTGGACGCCCACATGTCCCCGGGCCCTCTCCTGGTTCTCCTGGGTGGGGCCTGTGCTGCAGGCCAGGTGGCAGTGGACGGCTCTGTGTGGCTTTCCCAGGTCCTCAGGGAGCAGCGTTGTGAGCCTGTGTGATCTCAACAGCTCAGGCAGGGGCTGCTGTCCCCTGCTGGCCTGGGGAGCCCCTGACCTGAGAGTGAAGCCACCCCACCTGCATAGCCCTATCCTGGCTGAGCGGCTGGCGGCTGGATGGCCCCCAGGATGGCAGGCCTCTGACCAAGCACCAGGGCTGCCTCCCAGTGAACGACAGAATTGCCAACATGCCCAGGTTGCAGCGACAGAATTGCCAAGTGAGGGGTTTCCAGTTCATTTCTCTGCATTACCCGGGTCTGTGGGTAAACAGAAAAGCAATAATGGCTCTTGGTGGTGCTTAATTGGCATTAGCTGTGTTTTAATTAGTAAAAGAAAGAGAAGGAGGGAGGTTGGAGGAAAGTGCCGCCTCCCGCCAGGGCCCGTACATGCTTCGGCAGGGGGCACAGCCCAGGCTCTGTGTATTGAACCGCCCATTGAGATGATTCATTCACAGTCAGCGTCTCCTCTGGATCTCAGTCAGGGGCCCCAGGTTAACATCTTGATGTAGGAAGAGCATTTGTTCCGCTGAGTGGATGCTGAGGCCCTGTTGCTTGGCACCGTCCAACCGTCTGTGGGGAGAGGCGATTTCAGTCTTGGTCTTAGATTGAGAGACGGGCAGAGTGTGGAGGGACAATCCTGGATTCCCAGCAGGGACAGAACAGCTTGAACCCCAAACCCACCTCCAGGCTGTTGTGAATCTGGGACAAATGACCCCTTGTGTCTTGGTCAATTTTCTGTTGCTGTAACAAAATGCTCGAGACTGAGATTTGATAAAGAATAGAGTTTTATTTAGCTCTTAATTCCAGGGTCCCAGAAGTCCAACAGCATGCGTCGGGCACCTGCCTGGCCTCTGGTCAAGGGTGTCCTTCCTGCGTTATAACATGGTCCAGGGGCAAGTGCAGAGGGACCTCCCACCCAGCCACCTCTACAAGGTCCCAGCACCAACCACCGTGAACACAGGACTTTGGGGATCACGCTTCCTCCGTGTGAAGTGTGGGAGACACAGCTGACCCCAGCACCTTGCCTGCGGGCCTCCTGAGTGGGCCACTGGACCTGACTGGGGGGGGGCAGGAGGGGTCATGGTGCCGGGGGGAGGGAACCAGCCCCATAGAACCTGTGTGGGCTGAAATTGGACAGTGGACAACGAGTCCAGCTCTTCTCTCCCCGAGGCCTCCCTCCCGTCTGAGACGCCAGCCGCCGTCCCCCCAGCCTGGCCTGTCTGCAGAGGGCTTCGGCCCCCGCTGAGCTCCCCTCCTCTCGGCACGCGGCCCCAGGCAGAGGTGCTGTCTTCCATCTCAGTTTCTCTAAAGTCAATCAGGCCACCTGGGGACAACTCCTGGGCCCTCACTGGGCTTCCCAGGCGCCTCCTGCCCACCTCGCACCCTGGGGACCCCAGCCAATGGGGCGGCAGCAGGACGAGCTCCGCTCACCCCCGCAAAGTCCAGCTGCAGCAGTTTCCCGGAAGCTTCCGGGGAGGGAAGAGCATCTGGGTGAGGATGGCCCACAGCGGGGTGCCCATGGGCGTGGGGTTCCCAGCCGAGTTCAGAGGCAGGTAAAGGCTCAGAAGGAGAAGCAGGGAAGGGCGTTCCAGACCAGGGAACAGCAGGGCAGAGGGCAGAGGTAGGAGGGCAGTACTGAGTGAGTGCCGAGCAGGACCAGGGTCCCCCCACCCCGTTCAGGGGACGAAGAGCTAAGGACCCAGGCTCTAAGGCTGGCCAGGATTCCCTCAGAATGGTGGTGCTGGACAATGGCCCCCAGGACACAGGCTCCAGGGCACACAAAGCTGCCTTACATGGGAAAGGCTCCTGGTAGACGTGGGCATGTGCAGAGGGAGGGTCCTGAGGTGGAGATGCACGGGGTTCTTCAGGGTCCACAGGAGCACAGAGGCAGAGGGAGGCCTGGCCCACCCAGAGCAGAGGGCAAGGTGAAGGGAAGGTGGAGGTGGAGGCTGCAGGGCTCAGGCAGCCAGGGTGGGCCAGGAGGCATGGGAGTGGAAGACCCAGGAAGTTTTCTCTCCTGGTAGCACTGGGGAAAGTGTGGCTACCAATATCCTGATTTGGGAATTCTGCCCTCCAGAACTGTGGGAGGAGACATTTCTGTTTTCTTAAGTGGCACTGTTTTTGGTACTTTGCTACAGCAGCCCCAGGACTCTCCTACAGGTGATGGGAAGTGGAAGATCTGTAGCGGGAGGGTTTTAGCAGCTGGAAAATTCCCTGGGGGGGTGGGGGCATGCCAGTTCTGGAAGCAGAGAGCCTAGGATCCGGGGGGCTTCCGACCTGCGTCAGACTCTCCTCAGCAAAGTGTAAGCAGGAGAAACAGAGGTGAGGCTGCAGAGGCAAGAGGGCCAGGTGCCCCTGGGGCTGAGGTGGGAGGGCCCAGTGGCCAGTCTGCAAGGGTGACCGACTGGGACCAGGGAGCCAGGGAGGTCCCTCCGAGGCAGAGGGGCAGAGGGATGGGGACATGAGCTGGCTGCAGGCCAGGCCACCAGGATCACTGTGCAGAATCCTCAGGGTCAGTGTCTGGCCACGTGAGGCCGCCCCAGGGGCCCTGAGCACCCGCACAGAGTTCCTAGGAGAAGCCCAGCCTCTGGCACACGCTCCACCTTCTCCCTCCACACACCTGGAGTCACTGTGCTGCTGGGTGTCAAGGCTCCTTCCACTGTGGGCCCCGAAGCGCAGACCTGAGCTGGGCAGCTGAGAATCATCTGTGCAGGAAAATATGGTGCTTCCACCCGGGCTCCAGAAAGGCTCCGACTTCCAGACGGTGACTGTCCAGAGCCACGGCGGATTCCACCAACGGCACGCACACGTTTGTTATTCCTCTGTTGATTCCATTCAGCAAGGGTCCATTCATTCATTATTCATTCCTTCACCTGCTCGTGCGTTCATTCAGTGGACACTGGCCCACAGGGCTGGCTGAGGACAGAGCAGGGGACAGGAGCAGGGCCCTCCTGCTCCAGAGCTGTGCGGCCCAGGTGGAGGTTTCTAGGTCTTGATTCTATCACTAAGTTGACCAGCTCACTCTCTTTCCCATCCAGCATCCAGTCACCTGAAAATGTGACCAGAAGAGCTCAATGACTCCGTCAAAGCCACCAACAGCAACGCTGCCCGGCCCTGCTGCCCACAGAGGCCCCAGCAAGGCAGAGAGCCAGCTGCCTGGGGAGTGCCCTGCACCCGCGCCCGGAGTTCTCTTGCAAGCATCACTCAACTGCTTTGTTCATAGTGTCCTGGGAATCGGCTTTGTCCTCGTCCCTCTTGTCCCCAGCGACTAAGCTGATGAAGTTTTCTTCCTAACTGAGCCCTTTCCTGACTGTGGAAGATGGCTCAGGCGGGTGGCGAGACTATCTACTTTGTCCCCAATTAGCTGTGCCATGGAAAACAGCCAGTTTGTCTCTCAGCTCATTGGGGACACGGGTGACAACTTCTTCCCAGGTTGTGGTCGGAGCCCCAGGCACACTTGCTCGGGAAGGGGCGGGTTTCTAAGGGCCCTCTGCACTGCTGGGTTCTGAAAGCTACCCTCCCTGCACTAGCAGGTTGGATGCTCTTCTGTGACGCATGGCCCTCTCCCTGTGGCGGGTGTCCCATCTAGAAATGAGCAGGTTGCTGAGCCTTTGTTTGTGTCTGTGTCTCTGCCTAGACCATCAGGTCTAACGAGGGGTCTGCCCACGCATCCCACCCCCCCAGTACGGCGCTCGTCTCTCGGGATGCACAGAATGCTGTTGGAGGAATCGAGAAGTGCGTGACCTCACGGCTGCGTCCACGCATTAGGAACGGTGTGTGCGCCCGTTTCTGTGAAACAGCTAAAAAATCAGATTCTGAGTCCCAGATGCAAGACAAAAGCCAGACCTGGCTTTGCAGATGGCGGCTTCGCCCGCCTCCTAACCCACCAGAGGGGAAGGAGCTACTTGCTTCAAACTGAGGCCACAGAGCCCAGCACACGCAGCCCAGGACCCATGGTGACAAACCGGCGGTGGGCAAGAAAGGGTCACTCTGTGCATACCAGGACGAAACACACAGCAAGCGCCCGCCTGGCCTCCCGCGAATTCCACACTGCGGGCCAGAACCAGGAACCTTCCATGACTGGGGGAGGGGATAAGAAGCCCAGGAGTGACCCTGTCCCGTGGATTTTGAAATACTGAGCCAGAAGTATGCTTTTCTGATGGCTCCTGATGAAGAAAGGTTCCAAGAGAGCACTCGCTGTCCTCCGACTCCCTTTCTGATGAGCAATAAAATGTTTGATTTTCTTCTAATAGATTTGTCATTTTACTTCAAGTATCCACTACTATTGACCCATGGAACCTCAATTTCAAAGCCATTAAAATCTAATTTTCCACACTGTGCCCCCAAGAGATTGACTAACTTTCAAAGAATAATTCATTTTCTTTAAGGAAAAAAAAATGTATAGCTCCATATTTTCTTCTTTATTCTCTAAAATAAGTCAGAGAGCACTGATGTCAGTACCAGTTGTCACCCTCCCTGGTGTCTGTCTTGCCAAAGAACACAGTGCTTCTCTGACAAGGTAGGCCCCGGCCACTGAGGAGGGAAGGCTGTATTTACGTGGGGAACTGCCATCAAAGCGCACTGTCAGGTTCCACCATCATGAAAGCAGGACAGGAAACTCAAGGTCATTTGCTTTAGAAAGTAACAGACATGTCAGCAACGAGGAGAGTGTCTTCCTGCAAATTCCTGGGAGTCCAAGACCCCTGAAGAGTGTGTGTGTGTGTGTGTGTGTTTTCCTAAAATGTCACACTAAACCTCCCACCTGAGCTCCTGAGACGGGAACGCCTGATGAGAGGCACCCATGCAGGTGTCCATGACCCATGCTCAGAGGCCCAGGCGATGGCTGGGAATCACGGGGACACTATTGCTCAGGGGCCCCGTGAACTTACTCCTTTGGAAACACACACAGTGTGGGTCCTGGGACTGCCCAAAGGACATCAGGGGACAAGTCTGGGCAATGCAAGTCTGCTTTGGAGTTAGCAGTGTGGCCCCAGGTGAGTGTCCTGGCTTGGGTCCTTCTGCTGTGTCCCATGACAAGTCAACATCGGGGGCAGCTGGAGTGAAGGAAGGTAGGTGTGTTCCGTGTGTTCAGAGGCTGGAAGGCAGGAGAATGTGCCTAGGTCGCGGGGACGGGAGCCTCGTTCTCCAGCTGCCCGGGCTTCTTCCCATCACCCGGCTGCCTGTGCACCCTGACTCCCGAGAAGCCTCTGCCCTGCCTTGAAGAGTCAGCAAAGTCACACTGGAGCCTGCTCCGGGTTGTGACAGCAGCCTGGACTGCATCGTGATCGCACCCGTCGTACGCTGGTTGGACCACGGAGCTGCCCAGCCTTTCTTACTGTCTCCTGCTGACCGGCTACCTCCAATGAGCACGCCATCCCATGGTTTCCAGAACCCTAATTCAAAAGGGTCAACCACCAGTAGATGAAGAGTCTCAGCTTGGTGGCCTGGTGCCACCAAGGAGGGTCGAGGAGTTCCACGTGATCAGAGAGATAATGGGACTCAGAATCTCTGTCCCTTGGGGAAGGGACATTCACAGCAAGAGGTTGAAACCTGCTGGAATGCCATTCATGATTCTCAGAGGACACCTTTCCCAAAACCTTGGTATATCTGCGTGGATTTGAAATGGGACAAATACATCCAAAGAGTTGCACTGACCTTGGGAGTCCCCCAGAGACACAGAGACATAAGTTCTTGGTCTCTTGGTCCTTCATTCTGTGTAGACTCCAGTAGGTCAGTTCCCCTGGAGCTGCAGGAAGTCCCCTCAGGCTCTCTGGCTCCTGAGAGTGGCCACAGGGTACCCAGGGAGGGCTAGGAGGTGAGGACCCCGCAGGGGAGGAGGGGCTCCTAACCCTGGTTCCATGGAGCCCTCACTGTGCAGCTGCCAAGTGAGCCCCCCCCCCCGTGATGTCCCCTCACATCAACATGGACAAGAAGAGCATTATCCCACCCAGTGGTTGTGAGGGTTAAAGGTGACTGTGTGCCCACCTGGGCCCCAGCATGCAGCAGACATGGGTGGTGACGTGCTTGGTGAGCGGAGGGGGGGGGTCGCCATTGTTCTTTGTGATCTGGAAGAAGCAGCAGGGATCCGGCTGAAGTCAAGGTCTCCCTCACAGCCAGCTCCAGGCAGGGCCCTGAGCAAGAGAAACAGAGCCCTAAAGTCACCCAGCAGTGACATGCTCCTGCACCAAGGGAGCCAGCAGAGGGAGGGAGAACCGTGAAGGGCAAAGGAGCCAACAACAACCGCAGCAGCAGGGGCCCAGGAGCGCCTCCTGCAGGCACGTGAGCGAATCACTCTGCAGGGCGCAGGGTCCCCCCCAGGGCGAGTCTGCAGGCCCACCAGCACCCTCCTCCATCTCTGCTGCTGCAGGAACTCAGCCCCCCCAGCGCCCTCAGCCTTCACTGGGAGACGTGGAGGACCTCAGTGGTGTTTGAGGGGTATAATCCTCCTCCTCAAAAGGATTTCAGGAGGTTTGATCTAATAAAACACAAAAACAAGACAACTCAGAATGACGGTGTGGGAGAATGCTTTGAAGTTGCTCAGGGAGGCTTCCTGGAAGCACTTAGGCGGACGCGGCATGCCCACACCTGCACGCCTTGGCGTGGCATCGGGCACGACCGTGCTCCCGTGGAGAAGGGCGGCCGTGCCTCGGGGGCTGCTGCTTTCCATGCATCAGCTCTTGACTCCCCACCAGACGCTCTCTTCTCATTTCACAGATGAAAGCAGGCAACTTGGTGGGGCGGGGAGGTTGCTCAAGGTCACATCACTCAGTGTGCAGAGCTGGGACTCAAACCAGACAGCCAGCTCGTCCCCAGCCCCATCCCCTGTGCTGTCCTATGAGCCATGAAAGCACAAAGTCTTGCCTTAGCATCTGTCTTCTGCACACAGATGATACTCAATAAATGCTCTTATTGCTATGATGCCATTATCAAGCTCCTGGTGACTTTGTGTTTGGCTCAGGTCCCCTCGGGGGCGTTCATTTGGGAGGGGCCGCAGGCAGAGCCTGAGACCAGTGCACCTCTTATCACAGCTGAACTCTTAGAAATGTGCATCACGCCGAGTCTGCAGGATTGCGCCTCCAACCAAGTTGGAAATTTAAATTCTCATTAAGCAGAAGAGTCTGTTCCACACTTACTTCATCTGGGTGAGAGGGGCTGGAGAGGAGGCTGGAGAGTGCGCCGCAATCAGACGGAATGTGCTCTAGAGGCTCCGGAGGCAGACACAGAGGAGGCAGCTGCAGCCGGATGGCTCCCTGGGTCTCAGTCCCCTCCTTCAAGACCATCTGCCTTCCCAGAAAGACACACTTCCTGACCAGTTCCACACAAAGCTACTCCCATCTTACACACACACACACACACACACACACACACACACACACAGAGTCTTCTCCCAAAGCAAGATTCCCACGTGTAATCAATATCTCCATGCGTCCAAGTCCATCTGCGTGGGTCAGCTAGGGAATCTAAATCTGGTCTGAGGAAATCCCCAGAGCCCGGGGTGTCTGAGCGTGGGCAGGTGCCTGTGTTCACGTGCCCGGCGCACCCCAGGCCTTCACCGAGGCACAGTCAAGAGCCCTGATTCGCTACTTATTGGGCGGTGGCATCTCTTTCAGCTGGAAGGTGAGACTTCAGGGACCTACCCGGCTGCTCCGGTGCCATACAGCCCCGGGCACCATGAGCAGGGTCTCACACACAGGGCGGCCCCGTTTCTGCTGTGCCTCCTGTGCCAACACAGCCACAGGGTGTCCCTGACAGCTCTGCTTTCTGCTGCCCACAGATGAACCTCCAGCCAATCTTCAGGCTCCCCTATCCGCAGCTTCTCCTTGGTCTTTCCCATGCCCAGGCTGCGGTTCGCCATCTCATGGGCCGGGCCCATCACCCACCGCCACATCGTCTGGCCACTCTGCTCCCTGGGAACCCAACTCTGAAACCCCCTGGCCTCACGACCTGCACAGTGCCTAGTGCCTCCAGGACAGAATGACTTCATCCTGCCCCTCACGGCAGGCTCCCTCCTCTTTCCAATAGGTATCTGAACCCTCCAGGGTGGGAACCCCTTCAACAGAGGAGCAGAGGGCCAGAGTGGCCTGGACCTAGAGTCCAGTCCAAGGGCCTCTGGGCTGACTCTCCCTCTAACACCACCCAGTCATTGACAGGAAGTCCAGGCAGCAGAGCCCAGAGGAGCTGGCCATGAGGAAAGAGGAGTTTGTCTGTATTCCTGAGTTCTGGGGTGCATTAAGGGCAATGGTTAATGACATGCGAGTGTGTTAGTCTGTCTGTGCTGCTACAACAAAACCCCTGAGACTAGGTAAATTATAAGTGATGCTGGAGTCTGGGAAGATGGTATTTGGAGAAGACTGCTCTCCGTTTCCACGCCAGAGCCTTGCTGCTGGTCCTCCTGAGTAGGAGGGCTGTGTCCTCCTGTGGTGGGCAGGACAGGAGCACACTGTCCTCTACCTGTAGCCCTTGCATGGGGATACTGATGCCACTCACAGCACAGCCCCCATGACTCCACCCTTCGGAGGACTCCGCCTCTTGATCCCACTACACTGAGCAGAATAGGAGTTTTGGAGGGGACACCATCCTTCAATGGGGTCAGCGACATCACCCTCCATGGACCATGAATCGAGTTCAAGGGCACACAGATGTCAGCACACCCCAGAGGCTGCTCTCTGTGCCCAGGTCCTCTGCACTGACTTCACTGTGCTTTTCGGGGCTCACTTCCAGGCCCAGCTGGAACAGCAGAGGGGAAAAGCAAAGGCCCTGGGGGAATAAGCAGTAGCCCATGGTGGCCTGCTGACCCGGGTCCTCACTGCACAGATGGATCCTGAAACCCTGACACAGCTGACCAGCGAGTGGCTCCAAGGTGGCCAGAAAGAGGTGGTCACCACTGCACCCAGGACCCAGGTTCTTCCCACCACCTGGGCTGCCACAGCAGTGCCCAGGGGACACCAAGGGCCTGGGTCAGGGAGCACCACGCTGCCAGGCCAGCAGGGAGGGAGGGTCCCCTGCCTGGGTCAAGTCCCCCTCCCACTACCTCCTGCCAAAAGGCAAGATCCGCTGCCTTCCCTCTCAAGGGGTGATTTGTATTCCAGCACAACCCCCGACTCCAAACGAAGATTCCGCTTAATATTTTCAGTAATGACAACACTTTGTAGGACAAGGGCTTTTAAAACTCCGGGTTGGAGGAAGTGGAGTGGCATTTCAACATGGAGATGTTACACGGGATCCACTGGAGCCTGGTAAATGTCAGACACTTTATCCGCTGGTAAAGTGGCATGTTAGACACATTTTCCCCCAAACCTGATTAAAACAGAAAGTGCCTTTTGCATATTCGTTTCCGTTTTATATTATGTTAGTAGCTAAGCGGGAAAGAAACAAAGAGAGGCTGGTGAGGGGGCGGAAGGCGTGGAGCCCAGGGCTTATGTGTGCGGGCGAAGATGAGTCCTGTCGCTCAGAGGCCCGTGAGGGACAGCGCTCTTAGAGCAGAGAACACTGCTGCTGAAGGGTGGATGCTGGGGAAACGTGCTCCGCCGGCAGCTGGGCTGAGCTTGGGGTGACCAGCATGTCTCTGTCTGCAACAGTAAAAGCCCTCCCGGGGAGACAAGTATTTGGGGTGTAGCGCACCCACCCCCCCTCGGGTGGCATCTGCAGGTCTTCCACTCCCATCCAGCGGCTGAGCGCTCCTGACAGGCTGCACCCTGACCACCCCAACAATAAAACACCAGGCTAAGTTCAGCCCGGGCTAGAGCCCTGGGGAGGACGCAGAGATCCAGGGGCCAGGCCGCAGAGAGAGAGCACTGCGCATGCATGTCCCCACCATGGTCCCCACCTGCTGGCTGCTCAGATCCCACCCTGCACCCGAATGCGCCCTACACCTGCTCCCCAGTGCAGGCTTCTCTCTGATGTGACTTCAGTGCCCAGAGTGACATCAGGAGGGTGAGCCCCAACAACTGTCCAGGAGGCCTGTGGTCAATGACGGTCCTCAGAGTCCATCTGCTATCACAGGGGAGGGCTGCTCAGAAAGAACGCGCACGCGCGCTCATACCCATGCATACCACATACCCCCTCTGCACACGCGACGACAACATGCTCACATCACAACATACTACATGCTAGCGTTTTGTCAACTCGGGTGAAGGTTCTCTGGGTGAGGCAGCTGCCCTCCCGCAGGCCCCGCATCAGCGGGCGGACGCCCGGCCGCTCCGCCAGGGCTGGGGCAGAGCGCGCGGAGCAACCCTCCTGGTCCTGTGCGCGCTCCGGCCATTCAGAAACGCAGGACGTTAGGAAAACAGCAGTTGTCAGTATAATTCTTTCAGCTGCCCACGCGGGGGGGGGGGGGGGGGGGGGGGAGAGGGGAAGAGGCAGCCAGCTGGAATTATGCAAACGGCGAGGTCCCTGTGCCGAGTGGAAATGCACGTTTTGTGATGTTTGCAAGGTTTCCATCATATTAATGTGCCTTCCGAGCATCCTCCTAGGAAATTGGGCATTTTTCCGCCCTGCGATTTTTGATGTGGAAATTGCCCATTGCTCTCATGTCACATTACGCGGGAGAATGATATGCAAGGTTACAACTCGCTATAATCGGGAGGATATAGACATGAGCAGAGCGCACGAGGACTCCTTTTGAATTGGAGAACCACAGTTCTGAGTTTATGGGGCCGACTGATACTTTCTAAATGGGCTTTTGAATTTAACTTAAAAACGAGAGTCCTCTCGCACACAGTCTGAATACACAGGGCTGATTAACTCAGAGCGGCTGTCGCTGGCTGGGGCCGTTGCCCTGCACTGACTTGAGGCCTTTGGCGAAGTCGATGCTGGATTACTCTCCTCCCCTCTGGTGTTTCACAGTTTATTCCTTCTCGGGATAATTTGATTTTTTTTTTAAGGCAATGGTTGTTTAGAGCGTGAGACAGATAAAACACAACTCCTGCTTTTCCTCTGTGTCCTCTGTGCCCGTGTGTGGGCGTGTGCACCTCGGCGGGGGCTTCGGTCCCCACAGGAAGCACAGTAGGTGGAGAGACACACTGAGATGCGCAGGAGTCTCTTCCTCAGGTTCCTCATTACCCTAATCACTTGTTGGAAATAGAGGAACACACCCACTTTGTTTAATGACAGAGAAAATAGATGTAGAAGATACAAAAACAAAGCGGATACTTACCCAAGGCGCAGCTGAGTGGAATCACTGGCAGAAGCTGGGGGTCACCCAGCCGGGCCCAGATGAGCACCTGATCTCTGTAACCTGCAGGGCGAGGGGAGGTGGGGGCATGGGGAGGTGGGGGCTGGGAAAGTGGGGGGGGCGTGGGGAGGTAGGGGGCGTGGGGAGGTGGGGGGCGTGGGGAGGTGGGGGGCGTGGGGAGGTGGGGGGCGTGGGGAGGTGGGGAGCGTGGGAGGGCAACTCACCACACCCCAGTCCTGCCCTTGAGAGGAAGAGGGAAGCTGAGCCCAGACCTCCATAACCAAAGGCAGGAATGATGACATCTTAAAGGGACTTTACAAAGCGACTTTTTACAATTGCATCATCTTTTAAATTCAATTGGACATCAAACGGATTTTTCCAGGCAGTGAGTCCATTCTATTCCCCAAAATGTGCTGTTGGTCTGTAGATGTTCCAAGACAGGCTTCCCGGGGGAGTGGGGGACCTCATCTTGTGGCTCTGGTGGGACGGCAGTCTCCCTGACGACCAAGAGGGAGAGAGAATCACTCATTCTACAGGTCAGGCCTGGAAGTGTCTAACGTCACCTTTACCCACACTCCAACAGCCAGAATGAGTCCCAAGCCCCACCCCCACCCCCAGCTGTCCCTGCCACAGCTTGCTGATGGGGACATGATGGTGGCATTGGAGGCCTGTCATGTAACAACCATCTGCCACTGTCACCGGGGCACTGGGAGTTTCCAGTTTTGGGTCCCCAGCAGAAAAGGGGGTTCAGGCAGTGCATCTACTCCCAGAGTAGAGTAGGCATTGCCAGCACAGCGGCAAGGCCTGAGCTGGGGTGGGGGACGAGGACCTGCCTGAGCAAGCCCACAGCTCTGGGCTCAGCTTCCCCTCACTCTGACCAACACCGCTGCTTCTCGGGTGGCCCTGCGTGGCACAGCAAGCTCCCGTGTGAGTGGCCCTGTGTGGCCCGCCACAGGAAACCTGAGTAATAAACCTCTGGAAAGGGCATTAGGGTCTCCATGCTGTCACTGAGCCACCTCCGTAAATGGGCTGTCAGTCCCTTCCCCAGCTCTAAGTCAACCCGAGGCAGGAAGACAGACACCTTACACACTTGCTCTGTCCCCTCCCTGTCACTGCCAGAGACTGTCACACACATTCTATTTGCTGTCACCTGCAATCCAGCCACTCAGCTCAATGTTTGTACCCTCTGTGGTCGTACAGAGCGTCCAGAGGCACGATGCCGTGTTCAGGTCCGGCTCCAGAGAGCAACGCCCCCGGAGTAGGTGCTGGGCTGGGAATGAGCACTCCTGCCCATCAGTTCTGCACCTTCTCCCATCGTCCTAAGGACACTCCCGTGGGCAGGCAGAGCAAGTGCGGTTATTTCTGTCTGACCTATGAGGAAGTAAGGACCAGAGTGGGAATTGGCTTGCCCAAGGACACACAGCTGGTGCACGGTTGTGCCAGAATCCACATCTGCAGCTCCTCCAGTGCCTGATACTTCCGCCCTTTATCTTGAGTGTGAGGTTTTAACGATCTTTTTCAAATTCAAATGTGCACATCCAGGAAAGGAGGGTGACAAGAGCTGAAAAACACAGGCAGTCATCATTTGTCCCACTGGAAAACACATGTTCCTCTGCACTGGTGTCATGCAGTAGGACCCGCAGGGGCCGGGCAGGTTCCAGACACACAGAGCAGAAGCGGCCAGCGCCCACCGGCCTCAGTATTTCCTGGAGAGGGGAGGCCACAGCAGTGACCCGCATGCGTAATGGCAAGTGGGACAGGCACTGTGCTGAGAGGGGCTGTGCTGTCCCTAGAGGGGCAGAGGCCTCCCCTGTGTGGAGGGAGGCTCCCAGGGGAAGGGATGGGTCACCTCCCAGAGGAGGGCGGGTGGCGCTGTGCAGGTAGAGGCTCAGAGGGTTGTCGCCCCCGGGAGAGGGCCTGAGCCCGCAGGAGGCTGGAGGGGATGCTTGGGGAGGACAGGGTGGAGGGGTGGTCCTGAACACCCAAAGGGCCGCCTCCGGAGGGCTCTGGGGAGGGGCCACAGCACTAGGAATTTGGACTTGTTCAGGGGTCTGGGATGTTGGGAGGACTTCAAGCAAATAGGATGACCTCATCTATTTTCAAAAAGCACTTGCTGGCTGCCCGGAGGGAATGGGAGAGAAGGCGAGAGTGGGGATAGGGACCCCCAGGCAGAGGCCAGGGCTGGGAACAAGGCCAGGGTGATGGTGGTTTGGGTCAAACAACCTGGGCCCTGGAGGGAATATCTGAGCTCTGACTCCGAGCCCCTGGGGTCCCAGGAGGCTCCTTCAGACAGAAGCCAAGGTGTGACGAGCAGGCAGGGATCCGTAGCTCTAGCTGTGCCGGCACATCTGCAGGGACCTCAGCAGCTCCCTCCCTCCGCAGTAATAGATGGCCCTGGAAAGAAACCAACGTTCCAGATGGAGATGGCCAGTTTAATCTGCGGCTTCTGAGTCTGTACAGATACAGTGTTCTGTCATTAAGGGTTCATTTAGACTTATCTTAATAGGAAACAGTATAACTCAGCCAGACCCATAAATGACAGATTACCGGCCCTCAAGAGAAACCTTAAGGCAAGAGACACACGCCTTTCCACCACTTGGTCCTGTAGTTAATTTCCACATGGCTGACAGTGCCTCGTGGCGTTCGGAATGATGGACACTCTCCTGCTGTCCTTCTGTCCAGGTGCTCCACAGGAGGGACCTCTGGCACTCCGGTACCAGGTTGAAGAACTGGCCAGATGGCACACCATGAAGCCACGCCACTTCTTGGTCATAAGAATGGATGAAACCCAAGGCCAGGGAGGGAAGAGAGAGATGATTTCCCAGTCGCCCAGAGGCAGACGTGCCAAAGGACAGCCCAGTTCTGGATGTCAGCATGGCCTCCAGGGCCTCAGCCAGCGTCCCGGTCCTTCTACCAAGTGGAGACGGAATCGTTGAGAGTAAAATCGTGGAACCTGGGATCGTACCGGTGGGACTTTGATCTCTAGCCCACCACTTACCCAAGCTTTAGAGCAAGGAGGTGGTCAGGGAGGGTGTACTTGGAGGCCAGCCTGGGTCTGATGCCAACTCCAAGGCCCTCAGAAAAACGACAAAATTTTAAGCCCTGATTTTTATTCTGTAAGAGAAAAAGAAAGTGACTCATCCTACCTCATTGGCTCGTTCTTAGATTTAAATGAAATAATGCTTATAAGACGTCCAGTACAGAGTCCAATACCAACAGCAGCACTGACGGGCACTTACAGCCGCTAGCCGGGCTGGGGGCCATAAGTCCCCGTGTGGGCACTCTTAGTCTATCTCAGACTAAATTTAATGAAAATGTGTGCAGAATGCCTGCTTGAGCACCCGGCACGTGATCGTGTCCGCAAACCGTTTCACCCCCCGCTCTGTGTGCCCTGTGAGCACATCACCCCACACCAGAGAGAGCTTTCCAGCCACGAGGAAAATGCGCATCTTCTGCTCACCAGCTAAAGATTGTCCAGGATTCCAAGCCCAGACCCTGGGGCAACCTGAATGCCTCCCCTTCAGGGGCAGCGTTGACAAGGGAGAAGAGCCAGCCGGCCGCCACACTGTCTGGATGTCTGGATCGCCAACCCGCCTCGGGGACTCTCACTCCCTCCTAGGTAGAGAACCTGACCTAAGAACCCATCTGGGACTCCACCCATCTCAGGGCCCAGCGTGTGTGGACACTGTCAAATCGTTCTCTGTGCCAGACTGGAATGTGGAGGTCGAGGAAGATGAGGTCGGAGGGCACAGAAGTGGCTGAGAAGTTGAAATGCCGTCTTGTAAGTGAAAACGCAGCAGGGGGACGTGTGAGGGCACGTGCTGGTCACCTGTCACTCTTTACAAGGTGACTGGAGGAGGGGTCCTGGAGGTCACCTGCTCATCACAGTGGTGTGGCCCCAGCAGAGTGACTGGTGTGAGCAAATGGAAGGGAGGAAGGGTCCTGTGGGGGTTATGTTGCATTCGGAAGAGGTGCCCGATGTGGTGCACGCCCGTGACCCAGGCCACTCAGGAGGACAAGGGAGGGGATCCTTGTGCCCAGGAGCTTAGAACCAGATTGAGGACTGCAAGCCCCTCTCTTTCACCCCCTCCCAACACACACAAACAAGCCTAGAATCAGGGTCTGTCTCCGTCCAAATTAGATGAAATGTGTGCAGAAAGCCTGTGGGGAGGAGTTGAGTGTCCGCTTCAGAGGCTGACTCTGCCCTGAGAATGGATCTGTCCTTCTCATCCAGAAAAATGCCCCTGAGGCACGCCTGGTGGGGAGGGCAGCTGGAAGCCCCATGCACCCTGCAGAGGGACAGCCCGAGCCCTGCCAGGTCCCCTTCCTGTCTCTGCCATGACCTGAGGCACGCCTGGTGGATTTGGCCCCCTGACACAGAATGACAGCCCCATGTCCAGCCCCCTTCACTGGGTCATGGTTGCCTGTGCAGAGGGAAGAGGAGGTGAGAGGAGGGGGATCTGGTCCAGGAGTCCTGCGGGTGGTGCAGCGGCTTCCCAGCTCTGCACTGGAGGAGTTTTGAGGGGAGACGGCCTGGCGCTCCACAGGGGGCACTGTGTCTGCCCCAGGAGAGGTGCACAGGGGGCTACTTGCACCTGCCTGGCCCCTGGACAGCCTCGCGGGGCACCACTGGAGGCCCTGAGATCTCCAGCTGGGTGTGACAGGCACCTTGTAAAGCACACACCCTCCTCTGTGCCAAGGCCAGAGCTCTGCAGAAGATGCCCGGGTGCTTCGTGGTGCAGGTGAAAGAGCCAAGCCTACAACTCCACGGAGGAGTCTGTCCACCACAGGGAGCCCCGCTCTGCACGGAGTCAGACGTCACCCACATGCCCGGGATGGCGGGGCGTGCTGGTGGACTTGGGAGCGCACCCAGCCTCTTCCCACAGGCAGGCGCAGCCTAGAGCAGAGTCCTGAGAGGAGGCAGTGGACTCCTCAGAGACCCCCACCCAGGACGTCCAGTGCTTGCTGGTAAGAGCTGGTGTGATGCCCGACTCACGGGGGAACGCAGTCCATCCACGCAGCCAGTGGTTCCCAAGTACTTATCAAAGGACTCATCCCCCGGTGAGAGGAGCCGTCACAAGCCCAGACCAGAAGGGAACTTGCCCGGGGAGCTTCCTTTCTTGCAGAGGAGCAAGGACAGGACACACCATGAGACACAGATCACTCCAAGTGAGTTCTGGGAGAAACAGCTGGGGTAGGTGAGGGGCAGCTGCACGCCTGAGGGGGAGCAGGTGGGTGGTGGACAGCCTGGAAAAGTCCCTGCAGGCAGAGGAAGGGGCCGAGGCCAGAGCTGGAGCAGCCTCACGTTCCTGAGACCAGGAGGTCGGTGCAGCTGAGCAGAGAGAACGAGACGTGGGGAAGAGGAGGCAAGTCCAGGGGGCTGGGCACCAGTGGGGAGCAGAGGGCAGACTCCCGGGGTCCAGTGGCAGTGGGAGGGAGTGCTTCCTGAGGTTGGACAGGAACTGGCTAACCTGCAGCCTTTGGTAGTGACTGGGGTGCAAATTCCAGGTGACAGGCAAGGGAGGGTGACGGGTGACGAGTCGGGGTGATTTGACTCTTTCCTGCAGGCTTTATGCGCGGGGGGCGGGGGCAGGGATGATGGAGGGCCGAGGACAGCTCGGTGGCAAGGGGTGGCCGGTGCTGAAGCCCTCGCTCTGACCGGGTGCTGAGGTGCTCCGGGAGTTTCATGAGAAGCATGTGCCAGGCTGGACACTGCAGGCGGGTGGCGGCTGGACCCAGGGAGTCAGAGTGCACCCATTGTTATCGCTCCCCGGAACTGCTCACCCCCATCTCTCCCTCCATCTCTGTCCCAGCTTTCTCCTCCATAAACCACAGTCTTTAAATGTAATGCTCTGCACAAAGCCCGGGCAACCCACGATTAGACACTGTTATGTTTTTTTCCACCTAATTGAGTGAGTGGTTAAGAATTTAAGACATTTTATGGCACTTATTAATCTATTGTCAGTCTTTAGTTTTATAGACGGGAACCAGTTAAGAGCCGAGCTGTAAAACTTCACTGTGGACCCGAGGCCTGCGACGCAGATCACAGGATTAACAGGGGTGGGGGGAGAGGGGCACGAGGAACGCCAACTCCGCTCCTGTGCGCAGGTCAGAGGGGCCTCTGCAGCTCCCCCAGCCCGTCCTTTTCAACACACATCCATCAACTCGTAATGAACTGAGCAGAGACTGTCCACCGCGGGGCTGTGAGGACGGTTTCCTCGGGAGTCCACCGGGCGGCTGTGTGGCTGTCCAGGAGGGCTTTGGCCTTCCCAAAGGGCAGTGTGGATGGGGCTTCTGCACCCCCTCTACCCCAAGGAGCCCACCACACAAGTTAACCCACCCTATTTCTGGGGTTACATTTGCAACGGTCTTGCAAATGAATCAGACATCACATCCAATGAAGCGCTGGTGTCCCTTCGAGAATCTCTGATGGCAGGAACAGGTCTGAGTAACCTACCTCCAACACGCACCCGTCTGGTCCAGAGATGCTCCTTGGGGAAAGATTTCTGCCAGAAAAAGTTAGCTGTCCCGCTGGACAGCGCAGGAGCCCGGTCTCTAACCCTCCACCCTGTAGGCCCACAGTGTCCCCTCCATACCCCCTGACATGTTCAACCGCCACCTGTGTCTACCCCTCAAATGTTCACTCATTACTTAATTGGTATCAGGAACACAGAGAGATGCTTTCTTCTCAAGGAGACAGGGACATTGGACACCAGAGCACATGAGGTGAAGACAGTGTGGCAGGGGGACGGCAGTGCACTCCTGGGCACAGGCAGCCAGGCTCCTGCTTTGCAGAGGAGGCACGTCTAGGACCAGGAGGACCAGGCATGGCTTCCTTAGAGACCCTGCCTTGAGGTTGGACGTAGGATATTGCCACAGACCATGAGCATGACAATTGGCAAGAGTACTCCGCAGGCTCCAAGCACCGCCCCTGAGGGAGGGTCCTGTCCAGCTCCTTGACGCTCTGCTGGCAAACCAGAGGGCCAGCCACACCCTTGACTCTGAGCTTGAAGCTCCAGCCCCACTATGAGCACAGTCACCCAGGGAGCTTCCCGCTCCTGATCCAAGTCCTGCCTGTCCCAAATAAACTTCAGGTTACAGTTTGTCCTTGATGGGTCTCAGGGTCAACATAAGACCATCACGTGGACACCCAGTGAAACCATGACCAGGGACTGGGATCACGGCAGCATGCAGGCACCTGTGTGACGACTCCCACGAGAAACCCTCTTAGAAGACGCTCTGGGTCTCTCCGTGAGAGGCTGAGGGCTGCCCGCCTCTTGGAGCACTGATTTTTCCTCCCTACGAGGAAATTTGGAACTAAGCTTTTTGCTCCGTTGTTGGAGGTCGACCCGGCCTAAGAACTTCTGAGACACAATTAACTTGCTCCCTTCTCCTCCCTGCCCCCCATCAGTCATGCAGATTCCATCACAGAGCGGCTCAGCTTTTACTCCTTTAATTCTCCTCTAATCTTTTGGGGAAGCAAGTGGGCATTTAGGGAATTAATTCAACTGTGTCTTATCTGTGAACTCACAGTGACCACTGCCCCATGGTGGAGAATCAGCCTCGGTGCAGACACAGTTCAATTGAGACTCAAAAACTCCTGAAAGTGGAGTCTATCAAGCTGCCGGGGAAAGGCTGCCTCCCCGGAATATTAATGGCACGGGGAGATGCGTGAGCTGAATTCACCTCTGAGAGGAGACGGAGGTCTGCACGCGATGCGAGGGAAGCCTCGTTTTGCACAAAACAAATCTGGAGGACATCTACGCACAGAAAAAATGGGGGAAATTAAGCTGAAAGGTTAACGTCATTATTTCTGCAACCCAGGGCTGCCGGTGAGCTTTCGTTCTCCTGTGACCTTCTCCGGCACCTCCTTGTGCGCCTCGTCCGTGAACATATGCTCCTGCTTTGTCACTGGACATTGTTCCCGGGTTTGCCTGTGTCGCTGCGTCTCCTGCTGGACCACTCACGTCCCCTGCCTCAGACCTCCTGCATGTGCTGCTGTCATGACCGCTGTGTCCACTCTCTTCAGTAGCCAAGGCGTCCTGTGCTGCCACAGTTCTGCCTTTGCTTCAGGGTGCAGGTTGAGTGTCCCTCTGAGACCCTCTTGGAAGCCGGTTGCTCTTTCTGAGTGGGCACCTCTTCTCTGGAATTGTGCAATGGAAACCAGAGCTTCCCGACTGGTGCTTGGCCTCGGGAGACGGCTTTCCCTCCCTCTTGGGGGCCAACACAGTTGGTGCAGAGTATTATCATGCTCGAGCATCTGCCATGGCCTCCTGTGCCCCCCAAGTTCCTATGTAGAAAAACCCTAATCCCCCAGGGGATGACATGAGGCAAATGGGGTCTTCAGGAGGTGGTCAGGTCATGAGGAGGAGCCTCCTGAAGGGAATTAGTGTCCCGTTAGAGGAGACCGCAGAGGGGCCACTCACAGTGCTCACTATGGGAATATGGCAAGAAGGCGCCATCTGTGAACCAGGAGCTGGGCCTCACCAGACACTGAGTCTGCTGGCCTCCTGATCTCGGACTGCCAGCCTCCAGAACTAGAGGAAATAAGTTTCTGTTGTTTGTAAGCTGCCCAGCCCAGGATATGTTCTTACAGCAACCCCAGCCGACTAAGAGGGGATCTTCAATGTGTTCCAGCTCTTTGGGTCTGCTTCTCTGACTTAGGATACTTACGCCCATTCTATTGAGTCATTTTTATTATCTGCATTGATTTGCAGAAACTGTTTATCAAAAATGATGATCTACTAACAGGATATCAATCCATCTTCCCTAGCTACATCGCTTAATTTGTTAATATCTATGTTTTCTCAAACTAAAACTGTCACATGGGGTCACAACCAGCCCTGCCTACCCCAACCACGGTTAACCTGGTGTCTAGAACTTGAGCTGATACCCGCCCCGGCCCCCCAACACTCACACAGAAGGTCTTCCAGGAGGCAGGACTTCTGGAGATGTGGTTTTGATGCCCAAGTCACAAAGATGCAAATTCCAAGAGGAGGAAGGTGCCCAGGACCCTGCTCCCGCCCGAGCGCCAGACGGATGTTCGTCACCAGGCATTGTGTCCCTTGTCTCCGAGGACCTCTGATTTGAATCAAATCACCGCTGCATTTACATTGTTCCGACAGAGGAAAACATCTTTGAATAAAGCGCTTCCTCCCCTGGACGCCTCGAGACAACAGCTGCCGCACTGTCCCCAGCGCAGGGCTCCGGGGAGCGTGCTCTTGAAGGCCAGACTTTTAATGAATATTTCATGGTCCTCATCATGATCGCTGGCCTCCTGGACCACTTTGTGAAGCCAGCCTCTTGCCCAGCTCACAGCTCCTACTGCAAGGGCAGCGCCCTGGTCACTGTGTCCTTCCGGGTGGTGACCAGATCCCAGCAGGAGCTCTGCCTGTGTTCCCCCTTTCTTCTCCTGAGCACCTCACTGAGCCGCGGATAGGAAAGGCACAGTGCCACCCTCAAACTGCCACCTTGGTCCGTGTGGGCGAGTGCGGCAGTCCTTGTCCCTGGGGGGGTCTCACAACGGTGGGTTCAGCGGATGAAAAATATTCAAAAAAAATTACATCCATATGGCAAAAGACTTATTTTGTGATCATTCCCTAAATAACACAGTCGGATGACTGCTTACGCAGCATTTGCAATTGGTTAGGTAGCCCAAGGACCCTAGAGGTCATCCAAAACACGTGGGGAAGGAGCGCAGTGACACACGAGAGCCACACCATGTCGCCGGCAGATTCTGACTTTTGTGGAGGTGGGAAACCTAAAGCCAGCACCCCACAGATACCAAGGACAAGTGTATGTAGGACACCTCCCGTGGGGAGCTCTTCCTGCCAACAGGCTCTAAGTATCCTGCATGTGGTGTCATGAAGTCAACGTTATGAATTGAAGATGCTCTTGACCAGACACAGTGCTGGACACGGGGGCCGAGCTCCCTCTGTGATGACGACGGTATAGGGGATACTTGGCCCTGGAGAGGGGAGACAGGGATGCAGCAGAGTCCAGATACGATGGAACCCACCTAGCCACGAGAAGCAGGAGGCAGAGCAGCCCAAGAAGAGGAAGTGGTAAGCGAGAGCAGGAGCCTGGCACCGTGGCACAGATAGGAAGGCAGGGCACACACAGGGAGGTACAGTGGGGGCTGGCCTGTGGGTCTTTGGCCATGCGAAGGTGTTTGGATGTTCTTCAAGGGACAACGAGACTGGCTTGAAGCATTAAGACTATTGCAACTGCTGCATGAAGGACGTAGGAAGAGAGGCAAAGGAGAGACGGGGTGGGCGCGGACCAGCGCCTGGTCCCAGGGGAATGTCCCCGAGCGGCAGGTATGATGGGGGGGTACCCCAGGGAGCAGCCAGCATCCATCCAGATGCTGCAACAGCTGCAGGCACTCCCCTCGTTTGGAAGATAAGTAAGAAATTATAAAGACCGTTTTCCTCGAGAATCAGTGGTTCCCGCTTTAATGAAGGCTGAAGTCTGAATGATGGCGTTCTCGCGGAGGACTTTGTTACTGTCAGTGGTTTTTAACTAATTACCATAAGTACTGTCCATTTAGAATTTCACCGTCACTCCAGCGCCTATTAGTGTGTAAGCAATGCCTTATCTTTGCTGCAAGCTACTGTTTATCCATAGAATGAGACAGTACATCACAGACATTGTCATATCAAATAGATGTTTTTTGTATCACATTGTGTGCAGTATGAATGCGCTAGAAGTGATTTGCCAAATAGGAAGTGCACTGAAAAACGAATTTTGAATTTTAAAAGGAATCTGCTTGCTACTGCCTGAGCACGTGGGAGGGGGGGTCCCAGGTTCTGAGTTGCCTTTCATCTTTGAGTTTTCGCCTGAAGGAAATGTGAGCTGGCTGGTGTGCTGAAACTTTGGAGAGGAGCTCATTCACAGCGTCTCCAGGGCACCCGGGGATGGCAGTGTCCAGCGTGTCGAGGCACAGGGTGGGCATTTCGCCAGCCCAGGACCACACTGCCTCCGTTTCCCCACCTTCCACCCACGAAGACGTCAGCCATGCAGCCATGTCACTTTGGAGCCAGAAGGAAATCAAGCTGGCACATTTTTGCAAAGCTTAAATGCTTGGATGCCATTAGGATTCGGAACAGTACTTTCAGGAGCCACCAAATGGAACCGCACATCTGCAGGGACCCAGGGAAAGATCACCTCTCCCCGTCTAGGAGAGACATATGGAAGCAGGCAGATGTTTCTGATGGAGATAGCCGGCCTAATTTGCAGTTTCTAAATCTGCAGAGACACCATGTTCTGCCATTAAACATTCATTTAGGACCATCTTCATCGGAAACAATGTCACAGAGCCATGTACCTAGATGACAAATGGCGCTTTTTGTACATAAAATATTAAAGGGACAGTAACTGACTTGTCTCCCTCCAGCTCTCCAGGCAGGTACTTGGTTGGGTAAAAAGTTCCGTGTTTCCTCACAGCCCGTTCATGCGGACTTTGGCCGTGTGCTCGTCCCATGTTGGACAACATGCAGCAGGCCGAAGGGGAAGGATCACATGCAAGACACGGCAGAGCCACTTGGCAAGCTTCCAGGAAGACACTCCTGGACTTTAAGAATACATGGAATAAAGCAGGAGAGATCTTAGTAAATCAGCACTCTTCTTTGTTGGATTTGCTCTAAAATCACCTACTTTTAAACTTCCAAGTGTGTTGGACACTTTCTAGATGACGTCATGACACTGTGAAAGCTTTCCATGTGTGCCATGCTCCATGAAACGCTTTCTTCGTCATTCTCAGATATGCTGAATCATAGCCCAGATTTATGGTGCCCATAATAAGTACTACTCCTAGCTCCAGGGCTCAGGCTAGACCTGCTATGGATTTCTGCAAATCAAATTCCTTGCAATCATTTTGGAAACCCCAATGTGTTTCACACAATCCAATGGCTTTTACATCAGTTACTTGTTGGTTTTATATGAGTATAAAACCATAAATAAACAAAGCACCCAAGAACTTGTTAGAGTTCAGCCACATTAAGGGATTTGGCTTTCTGAAAGGGCCCTGCTTGGTTGAGTGAGAGGGTATGGAATTTCAGTAGGAAGTTCTTCCTCTTGTCTGATCAAGTCTTGCTACACAGATGGGGATCTTCCTGTCCCACTGCCTGGTCCAGAGTGTGCATCTGTATCTGCTGAGCTGGACGAAGGCCGAGCCCTGTTTTGACTGATATCTGGTCTGACTGACTGCTGCACAACAAGGTTCAACCTGAATGAAACGCAGATCCAGGCCCAGAAAGAAGCAGGAATCCCAGAGCCTGAAGTGGGGCCAGAACTAGCCTCTAACAAGCCCAGACTCGAGGCTGGCCCACTGCCCTGCACACAGGCCTGGCTAGGCTGGGACCCTCCTGGAGGCATTGCAGGCCCCTGTCCCTGGGACCCCAGCTGGGTCTGCTCAGCTGCCCTGGTGAACACCGTGAGGGAGAGGCACATCCTGTCTCTCAGCTCTGGAAGAGTCCCAGGTCAAGGTGCCTCTGCCCTGGGCTTGCAGAGGGCTGCCTTCTGGCTGTGTCCTTGATTCTAGGTGGGCACATCCTGGGACACTCTTCCTGCTCCTGTAGGGACACTAGTCTCATGGGATCAGGGTCCCACCCTTACCTTCATGACCTCTATAAAGACTCTTTCTCCAAATGCACGGGGATCAGGACTTCCATATGTGAATGTGCAGAGGACCTTGTGCAGAGTCGGTAGGGCTCATTTATGCTTCGGTCAGTTAATGTTTTTAATTCAGGTCTACATACAATAAATGGCACGTATTTAAGGTGCACAGTGTGATATGTTTGACAGTGTACATGCCAGAGAAGCCATGTGTATCCTCAAGAGTAGGAACCCGCCAATCACCCCCACAAGTCTCATCATCTGCCTTGGTGACTCCTCCTTCCTACATCCTCATCCCCAGAGACCAGCACATCAGCCTTCCATTCCTGTAGGTTTTGTCTTATGGAGTCTTATATACTTGGGTGTGTGTGGGGTCTGCCTGCTGGTTATCCTGAGACTGTCCCATGGAGTTGCTCATGTCCACAGTTCATTTCTTTTGATCCTGACCACTAGTTTGTTGCATGATAGTGATTCCAGATCTCCTTGGGTTAGTGTTAACATGGTGTATCTGTTTCTGTCCTTTATTTTTTAACCTGTCTGTAGCTTTAAAGTGAGTCTCTTGTCGACAGCGTATTGTTGGGTCTTGCTTTTTAATCAAACCTGACTGTGCTCGTGAGTTTGGGCTGCAGTAGCAACATACCATAGACTGGTTTACACACCACAGAAATCTATGACTTGTCAGTTGAGAGCCTGGAAGGCTGAGGTCAAGGTGCAGCAAGGCGGAGCTGGTGTGTGAGACCTTGCTGCAGACCGACAACCTCTCATTGTGTCCTTCCATGGCAAAAAGAGAGCTAGAAAGCTCCCCGAGAGTCCTTTAATTAGGACATTAATCCTATTAACGAGGGCTTCCCAGTCTTGACCTAAGTCGTCTCCTAAAGAGCCCAACTCCTAAGCCGTCACACTGAGGGTTAGGACTTCAGCCTGTGCATTTTAAGGAGGCACACACCTCGTCCGTGATGATCTCTGTGTAGGCTGTTCACTTTTAATGTGTCATTGGAGGCTCCCAGGCTGAGCCTGCCGTTCTGTTGGTGCTCTTCTCTTTCCTTCCCTTTTGCTCTTTTCTGCCTTATTTTGAGTTAATTATTTTTGGTCTACTTTGTCATCTTATTAGCCTTAGCTGTCTTTACGACATGACTCTGTAATCAGGTGCTTCCTGGTACAAGCTACAGGGTGAGAGGACCCCAAGCCGTGAGCTTCCCTCCCCACCTCCCAGCCTTTGAGCTGCTGCTGTGTGTGCATTTATTTATTTCTAACCTTACAGCCCCACGGTGGGAAAGGCCCAAAGTGGCTACAGTTAGGGTCCCCTGCTTAGGCTCTTGGAAGGCTATGTTTTTAGTATGAGGCCAAGGTCAGAAACACCCTGGTTTAGTACAGGAACTCAAGGCTGTAAGCCTTTGCTGGTGGGCACGCACCCCCTGATGTGACCTGTGGGCCGTGCACCTCCTCTGTCTGGGCTGGACATAAAAAAGCCCTATAAAAAAGTAAAAACTCGGGAAGCTAAATAAAACTGAGCCGGGCTGAAGACAGATCTGGGGGCAGGCTAGGGCTTATGGTCACCTCCCAATAAAAAATGACTAGTATTCCAGCTGTGCCTTCTTTCAGTGGTGGAGGCCTGAACCTGGCTTCTCAGGCCGGAGCCTCACGCTCTGCCCGACACCCAGACCCCTGTTGTTTGATTCTATTGTAAAGGGATTTACCTAATGAAAGTACCATTCCCTCTGAGCTCAGAGGTTGTGCTCCCCAGCCTCTGCGTGCACGCACAGTCCCACCCAGTGCGGGCTTCCCTCGCTGAAGTCGCTCATTCAGTGTGGCTCTGCTGCCGACGAGTTCTCCCAGTGTCTGTCTTCCTGGAAAAGTCTTATTTTTGCTTAGTTTTGTAAACATCTTTTCACTGAGTCTATAACTCTAGGTTGACAATTCTCTTTCTTCAATATTTTAAAGATATGTCTCCACCGTCTTGCTGGATGGCGTTTGGCTACGAATCTGATGCCATCATTATTTCTGTTCCTGGCTGTGTGTATCCTTTTATTTTCTGTAACTGCCCCTGGGGTCATTTGTTCCTCGTTGCGGATTCTGAGCGTCTTGGTTGAGATATGCCTGCATTTCATTTCTTCTGTTAACTTGAATTTCGTGTTTCCACATTTCTTTGAGGTCCTTGAGCTTGATGGATTTGCGGGTTCAGAGTTTTCATCGGATGTGGGGCATTTTGTCCATTATTTCTTTAAATACTTTTCCCTCCTGTTCTCCCTCTTCTTCCTCCTCTTCAGGACCCTGGAGGTTGACCTGCAGCTCACGGATGCTCTTCCTTCTTCTTTCTCTTTATGGGTGCATCTCATTTTGGATATTTTCTATTCCTGTTTTCAAGTTCACTTATCTGTTTCTTCTGTAAGGTCCAGTTGACTATCTAGTGAATTTTTCATCTTGGACCTTGTAGTTTTTCTCTCTAGAAATTCGATGTCTGTTTCTTGTTTGTTTTGGTTTGGTTTTTGGATAGTTCATTACTTATATATACAAATCTGTCAAATGTTGCGGGGGGGGGGGGGAGTAGAAGTACTGGAGATCGAAATGGAGCCAATTAGATTCCCTGCTTTATGACTATGTCAAAATGAACCCCACTCTTATGTGTGACTGTAGGGCACTAATGATAATAATAATAAAATAAGATGCCTCATATTTAGGGATGGTCTGGTTTTTTAACGGACTCCAGGTCTTAATTTCTGGAGCTCAGCATGGCGGCCCCATGACCTCTGGACGCCCTTGTGTGCCGACTCCACCATGTGCGACCGTCCTGGGGCGGTAACGACTCCTGATTGGCCCTCCTTTTGGGTTGCATTTCCTGTGCTTCTCCAGCCTGGTCATTCATTCCTGGGCTTCCTACACCCCACGTGTTCCCTAGGGGTGATGGAGATCTGGTCCCATAGGCTCAGACCTCCCCACTCTTGCTTTAGGATGCCTGGGGCCAGATAGAGCAGCACTTAGTGGAGGGCTAATGATTTCCCACAACTGCATGAGACCCTTCAGAGTGATTTACCCAACTCCTTTTGAGTCCTGAGGTTCTCAAGAGGCATTGTCCCCAGCCCTGCGTGAGTGCTGGGTACAATCGTTTTTCTTTAAAAGCTCTCTAAGTATCTCTCAAGCACGGCCAGAGTGGCCTAATTGATGGCCAAAGAGGTCTTCCGCTGGGGTCCAACCTCCCGTGTGAGGGAGCACGCTCACAGGCCGCCTTTCCAGGGTTCTCAGCCACCGCGCCACCAACTCCAGGCAGCTGGGTTCCCACGAGACGTGGCTGGGCTCTTTCAGATTTAAAACCACTTCAATGAATGAAGAGATGGACCGTCCATCAAGAAAGAGGGGCATTTTCCCATCATCCCAACTATGTGCTATAGAAAAGAAGACCTCTGAGCGACGAGGACATTCTTAGGGAGACACACATGTGTTACTCATCCCCGAGGAGACCAGGGCTGCTCTTATGTCTTTCATGAGGTCGACACACTGAGACTTCTGCAGATCAGTCATGCCCTCGTGTCCAGAGCCTGCTGGGCCTGACTTAGAGGGACATGAGAGGCGATACCCAGTTACCTGGTAACAGAGAGGTGCCTGAGGCACCTACTGCATCTCAAATCTCCCCGGATGCCTTCTTCTGAGGTCAGCAGCACCTTCACACTGGAACAACCTTTATCTACATTCTGTCCTGCTGTCTCAAGATGCTCAGCATGATTGCCTTTGGTTAATGGAAACATAGGGACCCTTGTCATCTTAACAAGGGAAAATTCCCTTCTTTGAGCCTTATTATAGAAATAATTTGTTGGTTGCCTTCCTAAAGGATATGTTCATTGATTTCTTTATTAAAAAAAAAATTTATCAAGCACCTATAAAGTGCTAGGTATTTTGCTGGGCCAGCGTTAAAACAAAAGCACAGTCGGTTTCAAATCATCCCTTTATGTCTCAGGGGCCCTTCTATTAGGAGAGACTAACAGGAAAACCTTGGCTGCAGACTGCAGGAATAGGTAGGGCCATTATTGACTCCACAAGTACCCACCAAGCAAGGCTACTGGCAGGTGCTGTTCTCTGCACAAGACAGGGTCCTACCTCTGCGTAGAGGGTCCCAACCCCTCCTCCTCCGACCTTCCTCACCTGGCAGTCGCCCACACTCCCCAGTCCCTGGGTTCTGTCCTCACCACACAGCAGATGGGGCTCCTGTGACAAGGACTCTCACGGAAAGGGGTGCCCAGATGCAGCAGTGACAGTGAGCACCCGGCAGTGACAGTGGCAGAGCTGACGTCCACTTCAGCTGGTGTGAAGTGTTCCAATCCACGACATCTTCACCCCTCACGGAGGAGGCTGGACCGGAATATTAAATACTATCAACAGCAGAACAGCCGCTCCTATCAAGATGTGTGATGAGTGAAGAGAAGGGGAAATATTAGAGGAGGTGACCACTTGTCACCAGCAGGGACGTAGGAGCCAGAATGAGCCATGTTCTAACCGTGAATGGTTGACATGGCCCCTCTGATTGCTCTGACTCTAAGGGAGGAGGATGGCTGATTCAGCTGATGGGTTTTTGAGAATTAATGGACTGCAGGTTTTCTTCGACCAGTTTTTAACAATGTACCAACTGCCCGTTATGTCGGGACGGGAGGTGGAGGAACATGCTTTGTGCTGGCCTCGCTGAGCCTATAACTTAGGAGAAGAGGTTGGCAAACTAAGATCAAGCTGAACGCCCTGGGTCCTGGAGGGTCCATGGAGAACTCGGGGTTGGCACCAGAAGGCAGACAGTAGTGACATGAATGAGTGGGTGACTATACCTTGGACATCAGAGGAGACTTTGGTTTGGGAAGCACAGATTGGATCTGACGAAAAAGAAGGAGGGCAATTCATCTGGGAATCTGGGTATGGGGGGGAGATGTGAAAATAAATCCAGGTTAAAAGGTGGGGGTAGGTCACCGCACACCCAGCCCCTGCCTGGGCACTTGGGAACCATCAGTGACCCAGGCAGCTGAGATGGACACCAGGTCAGGGTCTGCACATCCTGAGATAAACTGGCTAGGCAGCGACCAGTCCTTTTAGAGAAAAATCCACAAAACATATTTTCTCCCCAGAGCTGAAGGTTCCTTCTGCATTCAAGAGCTTGGGTTCCCAGTGACGCAGCCGGCGGGTCAGTGTCCGGCTCCTCCTGCAGGTGGGAACTGCTGCTTAGTGACTCTGGGGGATTTGGCTCAAACAGCTGTGAGGGCTGACCCTGGACATCTCATCCCTGACCCACGTTTCTCTTCAACTCTGAAGGAATTGCGGCCTTTATTTAACCAAATCCAGTTCTGCCAGGTGCCCGCCTCTCTCACAGGCAGCTGTGGGGACCAGGGCCCAGGACTGTCAAGGAGAACTGATTTAACCCAAATAACCCAGTCCATACCGCTCTGACGTGGATGAAGATAAACAGCGCACACATGGACTCGGTGATGAAGTGGCCAGGGACCCTCCCGGGCTGCTAGACAGGTACCGAGCCCGGATGTCACCTCCCGTTGCCACCACGAAGCAGATTCCATCTTTCTCCAATAACTCTGGCCCTCTGTCTTCTCTGCCTGATGCCTTTATAGATCATGATTTTACTGTTATAGATCGAGCCTTACACGCCTGCTCCTCGGTGGCTCAGGATGCCGTATCTTCTGGAATTTTTCCCTCTGCTCAGCGTCAGGAACCCCCAGGGACAACCGTGGAGAAGGACCATTTGTCATCCGCTAATCGCGTGGCCTAAGATCCTTCTCGGGCAGCTGGTAAACCTGCAGCAGCAATAAAGGTGGTGGGAGACTCTAGCTGCTGTGCTGGTTAAAGCACATCAGCTGGGGACGCAGAGGGGCCCGGCCACCGCTGGGAGCGCCGCTCAGGGCTGCTCATCTCCCAGGTGTCGGGAGGAGCAGTCCAGGAGGGGCCTGTAGCCCAATTAGCTGCGGAGTCCCGGATGTTAGCCGAGGGAGACCTCGGGGAGACCGGGCCCTCGGAAGTCTCCCCGGTGGAAGCATCAAGGGGCCAGTGGGTGTGCTGAGGCCGGGGGGTGGGCCTCCTCCCACAGCTCCATCAGGGGCAAGCCCCTGCCGCACCGAGGTTGCTTGTTGTTCACTTGGGCGTGTCCATGAGGGGCTGCTGAGGACCACAGAAGGCGGCCACGCCTGGTGCCATCAGAGCACTCACAGCTTGACTTCCGACTGTCCCACTGAAGGGCTCCCCCAACAGTGCTTTCTGCCAGACGGCCTCACGAGCTGCATGGCCTCCCTGGGCTCCATCGAGGTCCACGCTCCCTCGAAATAGCTTCCACTGCCTTTGCCTTTCCCCCCGCCCCCCGGTACTCGGGGTGGAACCCTAATCTCCGTGGCACAAGGCCCCCGGCTCCCCCTGCCGCGCTGCAGGTTCATAACTGCACAGAGGAATCCCGGCTGGAGGCCTCTGGCCCTGGGCGGGCGGACGAGCTCCAGGGCCCACTGGGCCTCTGTCGCCCACCCAACAGGCGCCCACTCCCAGGGCCTCCAGGCAGCACCCTAGGGCCACGTGGAGGTGGCCTGGGTCTCCATCCCTCTCCTCACAGAGCAAGGAGTGTCCCCCAGTGTAGGACCTCACTTGGGCTGCCCCCACACCCCTCCCTGCTCGGCCTTGTCCCTGGGCACACGCTCTCCCAAAGCCCCTTCTATAAAGAGAGGACGTGTGTGGCGCCCTCTCGGCTGCCTGCTCCCCCCCTGGCCCTCAGGTGCCCAGGCTGCCCTCCCACCTCAGGTCACGCCATCTCTCCCACGAGCCTGGCATCCAGTCCGACCCCAGGTCTCACCCGAGACTCTCCATACTGGCACCAACACCAGAGGCCACTTCCCCTCTCCTTCCTCCTCCTCCCAGCAGAAGGCAGCAGGGCCCACCCCTTCCTCCTCTTGGGGGGGATGCACCCCCTCCTGCTTCCCCTGCTGACCTGCTCACGTCCTGGCCCCCATTGTCACCCTGCTGCTGTCCTGTGGCCTGACCCCTCCTCCTCACAGCAGGCCCTGGTGGGGTCCATTCCCAGCCCCCAGGCAGCTGGCCCTGAATCTCAGGCTACCCTCAGCCCCTCTTCCCAAGGGCACCCCTTTCTGCCAGTTTCCAGCCACGCGCCTGTGCCACTTGCACTCAGTCCCCGTGCCCTGTGATGGGGCGTGGCCCTGGGTGTGGTGTGTTTAGGTTGGACTCTGCGACTAGACAGGAGATCTCAGGAGGGGAAAGGTCACGTCCACTAGGGCCTCTGTGTCTCTAGGTCTGGGCTGGGGCCGACACCTGTGGGGTCCAGGAACGGCAGGTGAGTGAGCCGAACTTCCGGGCTCCTCCCTCAGCCTCCTGCCTGTGCCTTGCCTCCCCTTCCCCACCTCCTTGCCTTGCTCCCTCAGCTCCCTGCAGAGGACACTCACTGGACACTCAGCCCCAACCACCTCATCCAGGGGCCCCAGGCACGCGCTCAGCCACTCTGGCCGACTGAATGCTCTCCTTGGACTCCCTTGGTGTGCAGTCACCTACAGAACACTGAGCCCCGATTGTGAACAGGTGTTGCCCAAGAGACCAAGGCTCTGGGGGCCAAGCGGGGGCCGTGCACCCCTCGGCGCCCCAGAGCCCTTGGGCCTATTAGCTGCTCAGGGGTGTGCTGAGGGAGACACGCAGCCCTGTGTCTCTCTGCTCAGTGGAACACAACAGGCCAGAGAATATTTCAAAGAAGATAACCTCTGTGCTCTCCAGATACAGGCTCTGCCTTATCTCCTTCGGCTTAATTTAATATTGGGTTTGGGCAGCCCAGAAACCGAGTCTCCATCTTATCGTCCATCTTTCATGTTACTCCACATTTACGAAGGGCACACAGAGTGGGCACAGCAAGAATCACAACTCTTGATTGAATGTAAGACTGGACCCTCTTTGGCCTTTTTACTGTGGGTGAACCAGAAACCCAGCTGCACACGGGAAGCCAAAGCTGAGCCAGATGTGCCCCCCCGCCCCCCGCCCCCCAAGCCCGAGGGACAATCTTGCAAAGCACCTGAGTCAGAAGTCCAAGCTGACAGACAGGTGTGCTTCTCCACTGAGGGGAGACTCGCTGTGCCCAGGTGCACCCATGCCTTACCCTCAGGGGAGCTGTGGGCAGTGCTGATGGCTCTCACCGCTGCCCTCCTGGGGTGACAGTGGATTCCCTGCTGGAAATGCATTTAAACTGCAGAGCTGGCGTGTCCTGTTGGAAGGGCAATCTCCTTGGGCAATGACGGGCAGAGTGGCTGGATGACAAGCAGCCCCTCGGATTTCTGTGTTCCACGCCCCTCCCCTGTGGCCGCCTTGTGAGGAGCACTCCAGTGCCAGCATGGGCCAGTCCTGATACCCACAACGAGAAATGGGGGTAAGATTTCTACTGGGGTAGATCAATGGGAGAGGGGTGAGCTTTCACACCACAAAAGACTTCCACCTGGGTTGGTTCAAATGCTGTTTGCTCATTTCTTATTCTATCAACATTTCTGTGAAGCCATAGTCAGATGCTTGGGAGAAAATTTGAGTTTGTGTGTGCGTGTGTGTGTGTGTGTGTGTGTGTGTGTAAATCTAGGCCTGTGCACTTTATTCCGAAATACGCTCCCAGCCCTCATACATCTCCGTTCCAGGGCAAGTGAAATGCAGACTTGTAGAGACACAGACTCCCTGTATTGGCTCCTGAAGGTGCACTTCTGTGACTGCCCCACCTGCCGCTGCCTCCTGTCACTCGTGGCCAACCCTGCTAACTTGACCTTGAACGCCAGCTCTCTGGGCCATGGAAGAGCGCGGCACTGGTGACTGTCCACTGGCTGGCATTGCCATGGCACCAGGGGCCACAGCTGTATCCAGCTGGGCTGCCTCTGTCCACGTGCCAAGCCTTTCCTCTCTCCTACTTGCAAAGTTTACCGAGAGGCACAATGATTCAAAGTGACATCTGGGTCTCCCCCAGCGTGTGCGTGGTGATTCCCTTCCTTCCATCCTGTAATTAAGTCAATTAGGTTTCTAAGTCTTCCATGAGGGGATTTCCAGGAGTCTCTCTCAGCTACACAAACTGCTCACCAAATGCCATCAGTCCCCTCACAGCACCACGGTTCACTCTCCCGCCTTCTCTGAGCTGAGCAAGGTGGAGAGCAGCTCCCTCCCGCTGTCGACCAATTAGGTAAAAAGGGGCAACCAGCTCACCTCTCAAGCCCCTCTCTGCACAGAGGGCCCCCTGGCCTGGCACGGCTGCTCCTCCTCTGGCCCTGGCTGGCCAAGGCTGTCTCCTGGTGCTATTTGTGATCTGAAATCGTGGCAGACTTAGCAGTTTAGACCGAGGCTGAGTTTTAGGTTTGTTAGTCCCCAAATATCAGGGCGCAGGAGAGTTGGGTTGACACTCGTCCTTGGCATGCAGGCACACGAAGAATCTGTCTCTGCAAGAGTGGTCATGTTCCTCCCAATCCCCGTTCTTGATGAAAATCAAAACTGTGGCTGTGGTTTGTGCAGGAGGCGGGGGCAGGGTTAATGAGCTTCTTACCTGGTGTTGCTTGGGAACTCTCCAAATTACAGAGAACTCTTACCTTAATGTTTTAAATTCTGCTTCCCCAAACACCCGTTTCCTGAAATTCTACAGAGAGTTCTTCAAGGAAATGATCTGTGACTTCTAATTAGTGTCCATCGGTATTCTTGCCAATAAGAGGGCCTGTCCTCTCAGAGGGCACCCCAGGACCTGTCCATCAGCTGTGAGAAGCACTCACCACGACCTGGCACCAGGAAGGAGATCTGCATGGCTCTTCCATGAGCCCAGTGGAAATCCAACTCCCCAACTCAGGAGAACTCTGGGCACGCATGCACACACACACACACACACACACACACTCACACTCACACACACTCACACACACTCACACTCACACATTGCGTTGTAGGTTTCAAATAACCAAATTCACATCACTTTATCCACCAACATAATCAATTCCAAATCCCAGTCCATCTTGGGTCATTTAGAAAACTGACATCAAGAACTGTGATGCTATTCAAAGTCAGAATGGAAACATTGAACTTTTCACAGTCAAACCTCTGTCTTTGGCAACAGCAAACCAGGAAGAAGATGGAAATGAAGAATGGGAGAGAACCCGCAGAGGCGAGAAGACACCTCCAGTTCCTCCCCTCCCTGCGTCACCTCTAGGATTCTGGTTGGCAGGAGCCTGAGAGGGTCTCTTGGGCGTATTGGCCTGCAGGAGGGAAATTCCAGTTGGCAAAGGCATTTTCTGAAATAATAAGCACTGATAACTCCCCACACAAGTCTCTCCCTTTGGACTTGACCGTGTGTCCTGAGGTCTGCTGATTGAGAAGCCCAGGAACCCAGGACCTGGAAGAAGGCTATGCACTTGTGGGAATTCCATAGATGCCCACTGAATTCAGTAACCACATCAACAGATATTTGTGAGGCTTATTATTTACAAAATACTCTAAGAAGCCTTGGGTTGACACAATTTATTTTATTTAAAGTAAAAATAAATAGTCTCTTATGGGCCAGCTGGTGTTCCAGGACCTAGGGGTGGAGCAACTTACTGGGGGTTCCAGGGCCCAATAAATGAGGCCTCTACTCGCTCACCAAGGTGAGAACTTCGAGGACGGTAGGATTTAGGTAGATAAGGATCAGGGCCCCAGGGTCTCGGCTGATGGGGAGGCAGGGGCTTCAGGACACGGACACGGCAAGGTTCAGGCAGCAGCCAGCTCTGGTCTCAGGTAGGGGTGGGACAGGGCGGCCCAGACCTGCAGGGCACAGCCCTTCCCAGCTGCACAGAGAGGCCAACCTCACAGAGCCGCTGAGCTGGGCTGGTTCCCTCCTGAATTCTCCAACCAGAGAATCCTCCGAGGGGTAGGTGGGGGACAGAGGCCAGGCTGCCCTCCTGTGACATCGCCCTTCATGTGGCCTCATAAAAGCTCCACCAAGAAGACTCCTCAGCCTCTACGTGTTCTGTGCACACACAGCCCCCCGGGTCCCGACTGAGTCTCCAGGGTCTGGATTCCCGGGCAGGGGGCAGATCCTCAGCCGGCGAGTCCCCGAGGGACCCTGGTATTGTGCCAAGGAAGCACTGCCCAGGGAGCTAGCGGGGCACAGTGGGTGTGGGGAGGCTGGGGAGGGGCGCGGCTGGAGGATCAGCTGTAGGTGTGCCCACGGAGCCTCCATCCTAATCGGGTGACAGACATTGGGCTAATGACCTGGGGGTGACTCATGGTTACAGGGAGATCCCACTGTCAGGTAAAAGCCCTGGGGCTAAATGGCCCTAACAGGGCCCAGGTGGGGGCCACAGCGTGGGGAAGTAGGAGACAGTGCCCAGGAGCCAGGGAGCGCAGAGGAGCCCCTCATCTCGTCTCCTCCCACCTACAACTTGACCACGCGAATACCCAGGTCACCAAACTGGAACTGCTGTTTATAGACGCCTCTTAGGAAGGCAGTATCTGTGCACAGTGGAAAAGTCCTTCCCACTCTTCTGTGTCTGGGAGCATCCCACACGAAGGAGGAAAGGGAGTCCTTGATGCTGACCCCGCCCGGCCCCCACCCCACCCACCCCCTGAGATTTAGAAGCAGCTGCGCACCCTGCTCTTCTCTCCATGCCCCATGCCCAGGAAGAACGTGCTGGAATGGACAGGACAAGAGCCCAGGGCTGAGCACACAGGCCGCCCGGGGCTTTGCACAGGGCTGAGCCCCAGGGGAGTGGAATCTAAGGACAGACCTTTTCCTCCCTTCAGCAGGTCCAGAGGCCCCAGCCTCCTCCAGCCACCAGGGAGCCCTGTGCAGCCAGTGCTCCAGCTGATGGCTGGCCCATTTCCTCAGACTCCTCCTGGGGCCTCTTCCTTTCCTCTGGATTCCTTAAGCCCTTAAGCCTGAGCTGTTTTCAGTCTTGAGCCTGCGAGTGGCCTGCTGTCTCCAAGCAGCTCTGGGGAGCTCTGCCAAGATCTCGGCCTGGCTGTCTCAGTGCGGGCTCCGTGCTGCAGGCCAAGGGCACTTTGCAGATTATTCTCTCCCCAGTGGGGCAGCAGAGAGTGCCCGCTGGCTGCAGGGCAAGAGTGGGCCTCCTCCCCAGTGCCCACTGTTCTCAACCACTCTGGGCTGCAGTCAGGGTGGGAAATGTTCTCTGTGCAACTCACAAATTCCAGTGTGTGTTCATGCCCCGCGGCTGCTATGACAAATTGCCAGAGACTTGGTGGCTTAAAACAGCACATATGGCTTACCTTACACATCTGGAGGCCACAAGTCCAAAAATCAGACTTTGGGGCTAAGTCTTAAAAACTTAAAGCGTCCTCTGGGCCTGCAGGGGAGGACCTAGGCCCTACCCCTCCAGGGCTAGAGGCTGCCTGCCGTCCCTGGCTCACGGCCCCTTCTCACAGTGCCCCCTGCTTCTACCCCAGCTCCCCCTCTGATGTCAAATCTCCATCCCCTTCCGTCTGACAAGGCCCCAGTGACTACCTTAGACCACCCTGGGCTCCACCAGGGGGTCTTCCCAGCTCAGTTTAAAGGACACAGCTCCTTTTGCCATGTCCACTCACGTGTTCTGAGGTTCCAGGCAGTTGGACCCAGTATTTTGGGGGGTCATTGACCAAGTGGCCACCTTGGGCTAGGTGGACACTCTTCACCCCTCCAGCATGATGGACATGCCGCCTGGGGGACGCAGAGCTGGCCACACAGAGATAGCAAGTTCCAGGTGGTGACTTCTTGCTGTCCCCTCCCCCCACCAGCCTCAAGCTGTGACTTGGGGTCCAGCAGCCACAGGCTCACGCCCAGGGGTTGACTTTTCAGCTGATGGTGCCGAGAAGCAGGACGTGGGGAGCGCTCCCAGCGAGGGGGCCCAGCAGCCCCATGGCACATGCAGGGGGTCCCGACAGCAGACCCTGGAGCAGGGCTGGCATCTCAGGGTGCACAGTGAATTCTGGGGTGTCATCCGGCGTGCATCCCCCACACCTGGCTCTCTGCTCTCCCAGACTGTGGGGTGGCCGACGTTCTTGGATTCACGTGTTTTCCACTTACACCTGCCAAAGGTGATCCAGCACCGTGAGTGTGCCCATCCCACTGGCCAGGCCAATACCTACTCCAGAGTTTGTGCAAAAACTGGGAGGAGAGGAGAATGGGGATACTTGGGCTTGTGGGGCTGTGGGGTGGGGCACACGGGCGGTGGCTTGGATATGGCTTGCTGTGTCCCTCTAGGGACCAGGTGTCAGTAGCGCCGTCCTCGTGTGGCCATGTGAAAGGAGGTAGGACCTTTAAGAGGTCGTGCCTGGTGGAAGGTGGTGACGTCACTGAGGGTGTGGCCTTCGGAAGGGCTGGGACCTGGTATTCTCTCTACAGGGTCGCTGCTTTAAAAGTCTGGCCCCTCCCCACGCTCTGTCTTCCCCTCTCTCCATGTGACCCCACTATGATCCCACCACCAGGATGGGATCCAGCTGGGGTCCCCCAAAGGCCAGTCCAGGGGGCGCCTGATTTTAACTTTCACCTCCAAACTGTGGGCTAAATAAAGCTCCTACTGGTGAAGCTCCCGGCTCCCCATATTTCATTATAGGGACAGAGAAGGGGCTGGTCCTGTGGGGCTGTGCTGGGAGGCCGTTCTCTCTCCTCCCAGCGGGTGGATGCTTCTCCCGTCTCTCTCCAACTACTCAGGAGCCGGAGCAGGGGGAGCCCTGGAAGAGTCACTTAGAGATGGGAGGCCTTGGGTCCGGTCGGCTTTGGGCACTTGGTCTGTTGTCTCAGGGTCATTGCCGACAGATCCTCACCCTTGAGTGTCTGGATTAGGGCAATCAATTCCGTGGTGACCCACTGACCACCACTTCGTGCCGGCTGTGCTGTGCTGACCCACTCTGCCACTGCGGGTCATCACAAGAGTGTCCTCGAGAGAGCAGGACACAGTCCCCTGGATTCTGAAGGGGTCTGTACATAAGATACCTGCCGTGCAGGGCAAGAGGGGGTGGTGGGTAGAGGTCTGGGAAGGAAGCAGGAGCCAGTCCCATGCTCCTCTGGGCCTCCCCAGCCACGGTGCACCAAGAACCCTCCTGTGGTTCTCTGGGTCCATGTGAAAGTTGGGAAGGCCCAGGAGGGTGGCAATGCTGTGGAGATGCGGCAGCTGGAGGAGGCTGGCATGGGGAGACCTGGCCTCCCTGAACCACCCTGTGGTGGAGGCTCTTGCAATAAGACTGACCATCACAAAAAAGTCACACTGGAGCAGCACAGAGACCCCAGGGGCTCCTTCCAGTGGGCATCACCCAACGGACCCATTTCAGGACCAGGGACAGCTCAGGATAGAGGCAGACAGGCTGGGGGGTTCCAGGCCCCCTCAGTGTCCTCAACCAGAGGCATGGCAGCGAGGGAAGGAGAGGCCTGTGTCCAGTACCTGACCTGGGTGGGCATTGCCACTGCAGACAGAGGGGCTGCTGCTGCTCCGGAACTCCAGGCGATCTCCTTCATGTCCACATCCTGGCTGCAGTGGTCTTTCCCCTTCCTCTGAATTCCACATTTGGCTCCAGGACAAAAGCCTCATCTTGTCCATAAATTGGGTCCTGGGCACCCCAGCCTGTGACCACCTCCCCACGTGGCCTCACTGCCTCCGACTTGGGAGTACTGGTCTGAGGGTTGTGTTTGGACAGGGGTCATGGGGCCACGGTCAGTGCAGGTCCCTCTGATTGGCTCCTTTGAGTCCACATTCTACTCCTTGTGCTCAGGGCTCCCACACGCTCCCCCAGGTCGCTGCCCTGCCACTCACCCTGCTGGTGGCCTCTGACGCCTGTTTACGACTGGAGGTCAAGGTGTTTTTGTTTGTTTGCTTTGGGCTAAAGGAGCCCAGAGCCCAGGACCCCGTTACCTATACAGGGAATTCCAGGAGAACAGAGCAGCCTTGGACAAGGACAACGAGGAGCTCACAGGAAGGCCCCTATGGGACCCATGTCCCGGGTCACGGGGGGTTGGGCTGCACCGAGGGAGCTCACTCCTTCAGGGATACCCACCTGCCCAACAGCCCGCATCCCCTAAACTTCACAGAGCATTCACCTCCGGGCCGGTGCCCCCGCTGCTGTTGGAAGAGCGGGGCCATCCTGGAGCGTCCTTCCTGCCGACGGCCTGCCTCCCTTAGTGAGGCTGGGCCTCAGCTCCTCTCCCCACCTCCACCACAGCAGAGGAAAGAAGACCAGGCAAGGCCTGCAACACCTAGTTGTGTCCGCCAGAGTCGTATGATGGGTCAGGAGCTGCTCTCCTACGAATTCCATCCCGGCCCCCGGGACCCACCTGTCACCCTGCACATCACAAGCAGAGGAAGAGCCCTGGGGGACGGGACCTGAGAGAGCAAGGGACAGAGAGGTCCATCCTGCGCCTAGAGAAGGCTCCACCACGCTGCACACGGCCTGCAGAAAGGGCTGCCTGCTCCAGGCAGGCCCAGCCTCGGTCAGACTCCCCAGGAGCTTTCTCCACCTGGAGTCACAGTGGCTGGATAATTGGCCAGGTAGAGGAAACTGGTGGCACTGTTGTGTCCCCACTGCTGCAGACCCCACCTACAGGGAGTGGGGGCATGGCTGGGGATCCACGGCGCTGTCTTCAAAGGCCATTTAGTGGACTAAGTTGCGACTCGATCGTGTGCCCAGCTCCTGCTCCGTGAGTACCTATAGGATTCCCAAGCAAGAATACGTCTGGCAAGCTCAGACTCGATGCTGTAAGAAATGCAATAAAATGATGGAATCAGGAAAAATACTAAGACAGACATGACCCTGAATTAAAAATAATTATAATTGGGAAAAAATCCTGCATAGAATTCCGCACACCTTCTGGTCCAGCTGACCTGGGGGAAGGGCGCTTCTTAGAAGGTGGCCCTTGTCAACAAGGGGGGTCGCCAGCGCAGGCACGTCACGCTGCGGAGGACTGAGCTGCCCTGGATGCTCAGGACCACGTGAGGACTCTGGGAAGCACTCACCCCCGCTGCTTAGCCAAGTGTTCTAGCCAGCTTTCTCACTGCTGGGACCAAAAGCCCTGACAGGACAATGCAGAGGAGGAAAGGTCTATGGGTGCTACGTCTCAGAGATCTCAGTCCGCAGCGGCCAGCTCTGTTCCTCTGGGTCAGAGGGAGGCAGAACACTGTGACAGAGGTCGTGGAGGAGGAAGGCAATCTGGAGGCAGAGAGGACAAAACCTACACCCTGAAGACACACTCCCATTGACCCCCCTCCTCCAGCTACGACCCACCTGCCTACTGTTCATCCACATGGATGGATTAACTTGCTGATTAGGTTAAAGTTCCCATAACCTCATCATTTCACCTCTGAATTTTCTTGCATTTTCTTCCACATGAGCTTTTAGGGGACGCCTCACATAGAAAGCATAATACCGAGTTCAGTTAACCACACCAACTGAGGAGTTAGGGCAGCAACATAAGCTGTTCTGATGTCTAATCCTTAACTCTGCTTGTTTGGGTCTCAGAGCAGAACGACTTCCGGTGCACAGGGCAAGCACCCACCCGGAGAGAAATGAGTGGCTCCTGTTTCAAAGTCAGCAAGGGGCCAAGGTCCTCTGGGCCCCGTGACCCTGAGCTCTGGTGCCCACCCGGCTTGGGAAAACGTCCCTCCCTGCTGAGTTGATTTCCTGAGCTCCATGGGTATGGCTTATCTGGCTCCAGCCTCCCTTAATTCTGTTTGTTTCTGCCTAAAAAAAAAAAAAAAAAAAAAAAAATCTTTGCTCTTTATCTACTTCCAAATCAGACACTGTGAGGCCTGGGATGATAAGGGGGTCAGGTGTATGGCTCGTCATTGGAGATGACAGAGCTGGGCATGTGCGCCTCACATCTACTCCAAATTCCACCTGAGCATCAATGTGAAAAGTCCAGAGCGGGCACCCGGGGCTCCACATTCGCAAGCCACCAGCTTCTCCTGGTTTGTTCTCTGACGACCCCTGACTCTACGTAGCAGTGAGCTGAGCCGAGCTGTGCAGCCTGAGCAGGGGATTCCAACTGCTCAGGTCAATAAGAAGCTCATCTGGCATGAAAACTCCACCTTTCCACCCCAGACAGGCCCAGCTAAACCCAGGTACGCGCTGCACCAGGGCCTGGGGGGCCGGTGCTCAAACCACTGGAAAGCTTCGCTTTAGCCAGCTCCTCCAGGTCACTCCCCAGTGCAGGCCAGTCCCTGAGGACAGCACCTACTGTGTGCTCTGCTCCAACAGCTGCCTGGTCTGCAGGGGCCTGCAGCATCAAGGGTGAGGCCAGCCTGTTCCTCACCACCTGTGCCCACGTGGGCAGCAGGAGGTGCAGGTAGAGTCTGAAGTTGTATCTCCACTCCTCCAACCAGCCTTGCTGAGTGTGAGAATCTGGAAGCAGAGATGGAGCCCACAGTGGGCAGGAAGAGAAAGAGGGAGGTGTCGGGGGAGTCTGCCGTCTCAGTCTGCTTCTGCTGCTGTAACAAAAAGCCTGAGACTGAGGAACTTATAGGGCATGGAGTGGTATTTGGCTGTGGTTCTGGAAAAGGGAAGTCCACAGCAAGGCCCTGGAATCTTCTTGGCTCCTTGCTACATCAGCACGTGGTGGAGATAGCGCAAGCTTCCAGAGAGAACTGGCTCTTACAGCAAAGCCCAATACACGAGTGGATCAACCCTTCACCCATCCACCCCCAGGGGTCCCACCCAAGTACCATCAGTGTGTGCCTGCAGGAAGAAGTTTCTAGGGCATGCATTCTCACCACGGATCTGTAGGTCACCTTCAGATTTTTAGAGTAACTGTTCCTTGGGCAGCTGAGCAAAGCCTGGGGCACCGGGTCATACGTGCTCGCGCTGCCCTGAGTCTGCCCAGCTGGAATCAGCGGCTGAACTGAAAAGCAGGCGACTGGAGACAGAATTCCCCGTCGCTGCTGCAGGTTCGGCTGGGAAGCTCCCGGACCCTTTCCCTCAGGAGGCCGCTTGCCCAGCCCAGGCCATTGTCCATCTGTCCCCATGTCACCTCTCAAACCCAGTGTCCCTGCGGCCTCCTGCTAGGACACCAAAGGCAACAGGAGGAGGCCGAGAATTGCTGCCTTCTCTGATCTTTATAAATGAGCCCAAACCCAATTCAAAGGAGGAAAGAAGAGAAGGAGCCAGGCCCAGCCCAGAGGCCTGTGTGTTGAGAGCCACAGCCAAAGGGGCCCCAGCAAACTTCCAGCTGCCAGCAAACTTCCAGGTGCCGGCTGATGATTGGCTCACAGCGGCCCCAGCAACATCTAGCTGATTGGCTCCTCTGCGGTGATGTTCATTGGGCTGTTTCCCTGCCCTTTCAGACCACGGAGCTGCTCATTGGGGGACTTCTTTGGCTCCACCCACGCGACCCAGCCAATCGGCCTCAAGAGCAGGAGGATTGTGGGAGGAGGTGAGGCTTGTGTGGGTGAGGCTTGTGGGAAGCCGGTGGTGGCAGTTGGGCTCCGAGGGTTTTTTCCTGAGGAGCTGTTTTTTTTGGCGTTTGTGGTTCTAAAACTAAAGTTCGTTTCTTTTGACAAGTGGCTCCTGAATTGTGCCCAGCCAGACTGCGACATTTGGTGGCCCGTACGGGGAGCGACTGAGGGTAAGTAAACTGCTCACGCCTGAGGGCAGGGCAAGAGGATGGGTAGCCATTCTAAGTTTCCTCTTTTGTTTTGCTTCATTTTTGTTTTAAGTTGCCTGTCCCTGGAGATGAGTGAGACGGAGGAAAAACTGCTCACATCTGAGGAAAAACTATTTGCGTCTGAGGAAAAACTATTTGTGTCTGAGGAACAGATAGGGAGAAAGGACGGATGCACATGTCAGGAGGATAGAAAGGCTGATATAATGATTTTGTGTGGTTCCAATTTTATTTCATTCTGTCTCGGTTTTGTTTGGTGTTATCTTGTTGGGTTGTATTATAGTAGAAATACGGGAACAGAAATTAGTAAAAAACAAACTGAAAGACTGTTAAGTAAATTGTTAGAGGAAGGAGGCATCCCAGTAAAATCAAGAGCAGTCAGGGCATACGTTGGTACAATACAACAATGTAGCCCATGGCTTTTTAAGGAGGAGTTGTTAGATATATCACAGTGGGACCATCATGGTGAAGATTTAAAAAGAATAGAAAAGAACAACCCAGGGACTCTGCCAGTTGGCACATTGCCATTGTGGGCGTTGGTATCTGGTTTGCTTAGTCCAAAGCCTTCAATTCAGACAAAGGTAGAGGAAGGAGAAGACATATTGATTCAAGTAAAAGAGAAGGTCTCTCAAATTAGTCAGAAAGAGGAAAAGATTCAAGTAAAAGAGAAGGTCTTTCGAACTAGTCAGACAGAGGAAGAAAGTGTAAAGCAGAAAAAGCCATCAGGGGAAAAGTTACAACTGGAGACTGCTAATAACACCTTTCTATCAGAGAGCGTAAGTGTCCAACCAACAGCCCCACCTCTACAGGAGACTGCTACTAACAGCATTCTATCACCAGAGGGCATAAGTGTCCAATCAACAGCACCACCTCCATATGCTAGGAGACTCCCAACCCCCGCAGTTGATAGTTGGGATCCTGAGACAGGATCTCAAGTATGCCCTGTATTTGAGGTAGGAGGGCAGCGAATTTACCAGGGTTTAAATTTCAAAACAGTGAAGGAGCTAAAAGAGGCTGTAACAACCTATGGCCCTCAAGCACCCTTCACTGTAAGCTTGGTCGAATCCATTACCAACTTAAACATGACGCCAGCAGATTGGGCTAATATGTGTAAAGCTGTGCTAAATGGAGGTCAATACCTGTTATGGAAGGTTGCCAATGAGGAATTTTGCAAGGAGACGGCTAGGCGAAATGCAGCAGCTGGTTATCCTCAGAGAAATCTAGATATGTTGTTAGGAAAGGGACCTTATGAGGATCAGCAGCAACAAATTGCATATGATCCTGGCGTATACTCACAAATTGCTGCAGAGGCGATTAGGGCATGGAAGACTTTACAAGGACATGAAGGTTTACAAGGTCAATTATCTAAGGTAATACAAGGAGCTAATGAACCTTACGCTGAATTTGTAGATAGGCTTATTCAAACAGCTACCAGAGTTTTGGGGAATACATAACAAGCAATGCCACTAATAAAACAACTGGCTTATGACCAAGCGAATCGTTGGTGCAGAGATATCATTAGACCATGGAAACAGGCAGATTTAAACACATATATTAAATTATGTAGAGACATTAATGAACAAGAGCAAGTCATGGCAGCTGCAGTAAAACAGGCTTTAGATGCCAGAGACATTAATGAACAAGGGCAAATTGTGGCAGCTGCAGTAAAACAGGCTTTAGATTCCAGGCAAAGAACATGCTACAATTGTCAACAAACAGGACATTTTAAAAGGAATTGCCCCATAGGAGGAGGGTTTAACAAAACTAGGTATCAAAGGAGTAGAATACCGGGTATTTGCCCACGATGCCGTAGAGGGAGACATTGGGCTAATGAATGCCCTTCTCAAACCACCATAGAGGGTACTCCATTATCAAAAAATGAACAAGGACAAGGTGTTTATCCACAATATCGTGGACAAAGGCATCAGGCTCCGTTGCCAAAAAATGGACAGGAGGCCCCAATGCTCCGGGGCCCCAAACCACAAATATACAGAGCACTGGAGGAACCCAGCAACCCCATCAGGGTAGTGCCCAGGACACATTGTCCATCAGATCCCTCATCAGACAAACCAGAGGGAGCGCAGGGTTGGACATCTGCGCCTCCGCCAGATCAGTACTAACTCCAGAGATGGGAGTTCAAATCATTCCCACAGGGGTAAAAGGACCTCTTCCCAAAGGAACAGTAGGCTTATTATTGGGACGCAGCTCTTCTACTCTAAAGGGACTTTTGATAAGTCCTGGGGTAATTGATCCCGATTATGAAGGTGAAATAAAAATTATAGCCAGTTCTCCAAAGGGTATATCAATAATTTCATCAGGAGATAGAATAGCACAGTTACTAATAATACCCAGTCTACATGATAAATTTTCCAGTCATGCTGTAGAAAGAGGTTCCAAGGGATTAGGCTCCACAGGTGTAGATTGGGCTATGCTTTCTTTAAATTTAGATTCTCGCTCCATGCTAAAACTAAATATTCAAGGACATGAATTTAATGGGCTACTGGATACAGGTGCAGACTTTAGCATCATCTCTCGTCAAGAATGGCCAAAACATTGGCCATTACAACAAGCCACTCAAACGCTTCGAGGCCTAGGAGTGGCGACTAATCCCCATAGAAGTGCAATGGTATTAGATTGGAAGGATCCTGAAGGATGTGAAGGAACTATATAGCCATATGTATTGGATCATCTTCCCGTAAATTTATGGGGACGAGATGTCTTAGATCAATTAGGTTTGACATTAACAAATAATATCAATCAAAATGCACCCACTATTATGGCTAGACAAGGTTTTAGGAAAGGAAAAAGATTAGAAAAACAAGAACAAGGTATAGCAGCACCAATACAAATAGATCAAGGAACAGACAGACATGGGTTGGATTTTCACAAAGGGCCACTGAGACAATAAAAATTACATGGAAATCAGAAAGACCAGTATGGGTTCCTCAGTGGCCCTTGACTAAAGAAAAGATACAAGTAGCCCATGATCTGGTCAAACAACAATTAGCGGAAGGACATATACAACCTTCTGTATCTCCCCATAATACTCCCATTTTTGTCATCAAAAAGAAATCTGGTAAATGGAGATTATTGTAAGATTTAAGAGCCATTAATAATGAAATGGTAATTATGGGACCTGCTCAATCGGGGATTCCTCAATTGTCTGCTTTCAATTCCAATTCATCCTGAGGATAGTCCACATTTTGCATTTACTATCCCTGCACTGAATCATGAAGGTCCTGATCAGAGATATGAATGGAAAGTACTCCCTCAAGGGATGGCTAACAGCTCAACTATGTGTCAAATTTATGTTAACAAAGTAATCCAGCCACTTAGAAATCAAAATCCTGAACTACAAATATTTCACTATATGGATGATGTATTATTAGCACACAAAGCTAAAAACACATTGCTAGAATGTTATGCCACACTTACAAACTTATTAAAAAATTATAATCTAGAGATAGCAATAGATAAAGTACAATTAAATTTTCCAATTAATTATTTAGGAGTTCTATTATCCTCAACCATGGTCCGTCCACCAAAAATTCAAATACAAGTAGATCAACTCAAATCACTTAATGACTTTCAAAAGTTATTAAGAGACATAAATTGGATAAGGCCTTATCTAGGTATTCCAACAGGAGAATTGGGACCTTTATTTGATATCCTAAAAGGTCCATCAGATCCAAATTCACCCCGAATGTTAACGCCTGAAGCAAGAAAGGCATTAAAAATCATTGAAACATATATGGAAAATATGCATTTGGATAGAATTGATATAAGTTTGCCTTTATTATTTATTGTACTACCAACAAAAAATATTCCTACAGGAGTATTTTGGCAAGAAGGTCCATTATTATGGATACATTTATCTTATTCTCCTAACACTATTCTTACTAGGTATCCTGAGGCTGTAGGACAATTAATACTCAAAGGAATAAAAACAGCAAAGGGAGTATTTGGAATTTCTCCCAATAAAATTATTACTCCATATACTATGAATCAAATTGATGAATTAGCTAATGAGTTAAATACTTGGGCAATAATCATGTGCAAATCTAATGTTTCATTTGATAACCACTTACCATCGAATCCTTTATTGTCTTTTTGGTCATTGCATCCTGTAATTTTTCCAAAAATGACAAGAAAAACACCTATCATGAATGCTCCAAATATATTCACTGATGCGTCAAATAATGGTGCAGCAGCAATAGTTACACCTGATCAAACTTTTACATTTATAGTACCCAAACAATCAGCACAAAAGGTAGAGCTTAATGCAGTATTACAAGCTTTTATGATGTTTAAAGATTCTGTATTTAATTTATTTTCTGATAGTCAGTATATAATTAATGCTATAGTATCCCTTGAAGATGCTGGTAGGATTTCCCCTTCTTCTACTGTTTTCTCTTTGTTTTCCACTATACAAAGTTTAATCTGGGACAGAAAAGATCCATTCTTTATAGGACATATCAGGGCACGTACAGGATTGCCTGGAGCCCTTAGTTTGGGCAATGATTTAGCAGATAAAACTACACATGACATACATATTTTCTCTACACTAGAAGAAGCTATAAATTTTCATAAAAGGTTCCATGTCAATGCTAATACTTTACAAAAGCATTTTAAAATAACTAAGGAACAAGCTAGACAAATAATAAAACAATGTCAAAATTGTGTGACCTTTTTACCACAAGTTAATCTTGGAGTCAATCCTAGAGGATTGATACCTAACTATATTTGGCAGATGGACGTCACACATTTGCCAGAATTTGGAAAATTAAAATATTTGCATGTTACAGTTGATACTTCTTCTGGATTTTTGATGGGCTCCCTTCATGCCGGAGAAAAAACTAAAGATGTTATAGCTCATTGCTTACAAAATTTTGCCACTGTGGGCATTCCAAAACAGTTAAAAACAGATAATGCCCCTGGTTATACTTCTACCTCTTTGAAACAATTTTGCTCATCATTTGGCATTACTCATATAACAGGAATCCCATACAATCCACAGGGACAAGGCATAGTTGAAAGAGCTCATCAAACTATTAAAATGTACTTATTAAAGCAAAAAGACGGAATTGGGAAGGGGTATATATTCCCCAAAGATAAACTTAAAATAACCCTTTTTACTCTAAACTTTTTAAATTTGGATTCATCAGGACTTAGTGCTGCAGAAAGGCATATGTGTCCAAAAAATGTACATAAGCCCAAGGTACTTTGGAAAGATATTCTAACAGGACAATGGAAAGGTCCTGACCCAGTAATTGTCTGGAGTCGGGGGTCTGTTTGTGTGTTTCCACAGGAAGAACAGCAGCCGATTTGGATTCCAGAGAGATTAACTAAAGCGATTTCTACAGACCAAAAAGAAGATGATTTGGCTCAAATCCATAACAGCTGATATCCAAAACTCCAATTTGGCTATCCTTACATCTGCGACAGAACCAGGATGCTTTTTTCAATATCTATTTTATTATTGCCCTTTCCCATATCATGAAGTTCTATTTTGTTTTTTGAGCTCATACAGACCTAGGTTAATGTTTTGCTGATCAGTTCTATTTTTTGACTATAGAGTTTTTAAACATTGCAAAGGAGATTTCACCTGTAAAAAGTTATAAGGCCTTTACTATTATGTTATGTGTTGTATGTATTATATTATGTGTGCACACTTGTGTTTTGTGTTATATGTTTGAATGTACTTATGTCCATATATCATATATGATGAGCGCTCATGAAAAATGGATCCAAATATTTTTTTTATTCACGTGATTTAAATGGTTTAATTTAAATTGGGTAAACAACTGTTGAGGATTGTTTTAATATGTGAACAAAAAAGGAGGTTAACAGATCTGTTTGTTTACTGTCACCATTCCTTTTCATTATATTTAATAATTCTCTTCAAGATAATGTAAATTGTTAAGAAAATTGTTTTCTTTTCTCTTCAAGATAATGTAAATTGTTAAGAAAATTGTTTTCTTTTAGTGCCTTCTGGAATGTTACATAATTTTTTCTTTAGCCATTATTGCTAGAATTCCTATCTTCATCCCAGTGCCGGTGAAGACAAAGATAAAACTAATCTACAGTTTCTGCAATAGCCATCACTGAACTGCTTGCAGAACTTGCCTAGACTATGTGTCACTTGTATGCATTGTGAACTCACTTGTATGCATTGTGAACTATCTGTTGGTGCAGCGACTTGTGGTAGTGTTGGGGTATTTTTGCTGATGATGTCATCGGTGGTACAATTTTTCCAACAAGAGCCATCAATTGGCTTGGTGTATCTTCCTTCCTTCTGCTTGTCATGACAAAGACCTCTCCACAGGTGTGGCTTTATACTGGACCGATAGTCAATGACGGGTAAGATCCAATTACAATGGTACCAACCTAAGACAGGAGGCTGACGCCCTGAGGTCAGCTCATCCGAAGACGGGTAAGGACCATATGTAGTATTGGACAACCTAAGGCAGGCACGGTCCCTAAGCCACATGCTTTTTGTTTAAACAGAGAGGGGGAGATGTTGAGAGCCACAGCCAAAGGGGCCCCAGCAAACTTCCAGCTGCCAGCAAACTTCCAGCTGCCGGCTGATGATTGGCTCACAGCAGCCCCAGCAACATCTAGCTGATTGGCTCCTCTGCGGTGATGTTCATTGGGCTGTTTCCCTGCCCTTTCAGACCACGGAGCTGCTCATTGGGGGACTTCTTTGGCTCCGCCCACGCGACCCAACCAATCGGCCTCAAGAGCAGGAGGATTGTGGGAGGTGGTGAGGCTTGTGTGGGTGAGAGGCTTGTGGGAAGCCGGTGGTGGCAGTTGGGCTCTGAGGGTTTTCTCCTGAGGAGCTGTTTTGTTTGGCATTTGTGGTTCTAAAACTAAAGTTCGTTTCTTTTGACAAGTGGCTCCTGAATTGTGCCCAGCCAGACTGCGGCACCTGTGGTTCTCCCTGGAGCCCTGAGATTGGAGTCCTCCCGGGTCTGGCCGGTGGCTTCAGAGCAGGGCAGTCCTGGATCCAGAAGGACAAGTCACTTGGCACAAAGCATGCACCCGCCTGATGACCCAGCATCTGCAGCTCATGCCCCAGACTGGCGTGTGGCCGTGGTCCCGTGACCACAGAGCACATGCTCCTCGGCATGAACCACCCTGGGCAGGCAGAGGCCCCCCCACGGGCAGCCTAGTGTGGAGGGGAGCTCGGGTCTGGAAAGGCACAGAAGAAGACATCGCCCGTGGTTTCTAGAGGAGGAGAGCAGGTAGCCCGAGGCAAGATGTGATGAATTGGCAAGCGAATCACTCAGACGGTAACCACAGGAGGTCAGGGGGGAATGATGGCTGCAGTCTAGGCTGATCCAGGAAGGTTCCAACATCCTACAGTTAGAGGTCCAGGGACAGGCAGGGACAGAGTGGATGATGCCCCTCCCTCAGAGCCGGATCTGGAAGGAGACGGGAGGGAAAGGTGGGAGCAGAGGGCAGCCTCCGTGTCCTTGCCCTGGTGAAGCAGAGCTCATGTCCTGAGCCCATCCTGGAGGCCTGGGGAACAGGAGGAGCCTCGGGCCAGCACCACGGGGCTCAGCCCGGGGGGAGGCATCTGGTTGGACTGGATCCAACGCTGGACGGAGGGAAGGGGCTGCACTTGTTGGAGGACGGCACTCGTGAGAGGAAGAAAGCCTGGACTTCTGGTCTGGTGGGAGCGAGGAGCACGGGACCTTCCCCTGGGCTGTGGCCATCTTAAACCTGGACAAAATCCAAAGCCAGTGTTCACAGAAACCAGGCATCAGCCAAGCAACGGCGTTCCAGAGGAAGGGACACCTGTGCTGTGAACTTGACCTGCACCCTGCTCTCCTCTTGGGGACAAGGCAGCGCATGTTGGTCCCGCTGAGCCAACGAGGTGGAGACTGGAGGTTGGCACCACCACAGGGGCCGGTGGCACTCACGAGGAGGAGCACTGGGAGGAAGGAGCCGTGGCAGGGCAGAGAGGCCACGTGGGGCACCCCAGGATCCTGGCCAGTGGCAGGGCTGTGTTCACACAGGACCAGGCTCCACAAACCCGAGCGGAGAGTGGCTCAGAGCAGAGCCCTGCTGGACGTCTCAGGCATTGCGGGAGGCCTCACCCAGCTGCGCCTGCCCCTCTGCACTTCCAGCTCAGACACCAGGAAAGGTACACACTGGGAGTGAGCCGTGACCCAGAGTGACAGCCAGCCTGGGACTGTCCCCTCAGCTAAACCTAGAACCTAGCTTTGAGAGGAACAGGGAGGAGGCCTATAAACTCGTCAGCACAGAGAACAAGGCCCAACGTCTGCCAAGGAACGCAGCTCAGCGCAGATTCCCCACAAGGTCCCTTAGAGACACCACGTCAGACTGCTGAGCAGAATTGCTAGTCATGTGTAAAGCAGGAACACTTTACCCATGATAGAAAGGACATTGAGTAAGAGCACTACGACCTGACACTGACGATGGAATTAGCAAAGTTTGAATAAGCTAGATAAATGTTGTGGAAGAGTGAGCAGATCGAGAATCTCATCAAGCAATGAGAATAAATAATGAAAATTCTGGAACAGAAAACCACAGAGTCTGAAACTTTTACCAAAATCTTATTGGATGAATTTCACAGAAGATTGAAGATGACAGAAGAAAGGGATCAGGGGACTTTAAAAGAGACAGAGATGCCCAACGCGAAGACCAGGGAAAGGTGAATTTAGAAGATACAGAGCCCCGGGGGCCTGAGGGGTGACTTCAGCTGATCTGACCTTCACGTACCAGGAGTCCCAGAAGGAAAGGAAGAAAGAGAATGGGACGAGAACTAGTGGGAGACACGATGACCGAGTTGTTCCCAACCTTGAGGGAGAACATTCACTGACAGATCCAAGAACCATAGCAAGAAAACCGTCAGATAGACCCAAAGTCAAACATGCCCAGGACATCTGGGTGACGCTGCTGCTGAAACCAGAACTAAAGAAAAAAATCTTAAAAGCAACAAAATTTTAAAAGCACATTAGATATAGGAAGCAACGATATAAATAATGACTGACTCCTCAGCAAATGAGGGTCGGAAAACAACGGAATGACAGTTTAAAGGCACTCAAAGAAACGACACAGAATTAGATAACCAGAAAGAGTGTCTCTCAAAAGTGAGAGGGAAATAAAAGTTCGAGAGTAGTAGGTCCCTCTGAACCTCCCGCCCCCAGGACGTACTGAAGAGCAGGACTCGGGCTGACGTGGCCAGGTAGAAACACTAGCCACGGGGATGGGGGTGCCAGGCACAGAAGATGGCACATAGGTGGCCAGATATTTTTAACTATAGCTTATTCCTCCGTTAAGCCTATTAGAATGAGAACTATTGTGAAGAAATGTAGTTTTAACACGGGTAGAAGTGAGTCACGGGACACCATAGCGGGAAGGCGAGGTGGGCAAAGAGAATCAGGCCTTCGTCGCGTTTCTACATTTGTGATCAGTGGAGTGGCGCAAATCCAGGCAGACAGTCGTGAGTAAGAGACCCGTATTGCAATCTAAGAGCAGCTTCTAAAAACAGCGAAACTCCAAAATAAGTAATGAGACAGAAGGTAAAAACCTACTACATTTTTATACGATTTTTGTGACCAATATGGAGCCTGTTCCCCAACACCTGTTCCCTGCTCTATCGTGGTTGGATTTCTACTGGTTGGGAGGCTGATGGAGGTCAGGCTGCACCTGTCAACCTCCCTGCAGCTGCAGGGGACCTGCTAAATGAGGTCTCCACAGTGGGGTGTATGCAGAAGATATAGCCGTGCGACATCTGTGCTCCTGCTTTTCAAGGGAACCGCAGCCCGAGGCCACGCTGCACAAGACAGCCATCGTTTCAACCTGGACCACGGGAGGAAGCAGGGAGAAAAATAAACCTTTATCTTGCGTAAGTCACTGTCATTTTGTGTCCTTGTTGCACGTAGCCAAATGAAAACTCCAACTAGGACAGTTGCTACCTGTCTCATATCGGCCTTGGATATAGATGCACAGACGTTGGAATCCACCCAGGGCTGACAGACCACTCGACAAGCCAGGCACGGCCTTAGGCTCTGGAGCACGGTGGACAGGGCAAGAGCTGACCATCCCAGAGGATTCACAGTCCCAGAGTGTCCCCCTCTGATCCAGATGGAAGGTTGCAAATTTAATTTTATAAATCACTTCCATTTAAAATAGCTCGGGAAATCATGAAAATGGTTGAGAATAAATTTAACAGAAGAGCTCAGTGGAGATAGTCATGAAATAGAAGCCTTGATATTGTTAAGATATTAAGTCTCTCAAAATTGATCTAGAGATTCAACTTAATCACAGTCTAAATTCTCGCAGGCATTTATGTAAGTCTTGATGGGTGGAATCTAAAATTTATATAAAATGCAAAGCTCCTAAAATAGCCAAAGTCACAATGAAGAGAAAGAATAGAATCCGAGGACCTAGAATACCTGATTCTAAGGCAGCACAGGGCAGGTGGAGAGTCCCCAGTGCAAACTCCAGAAGACTGAATGCTCCACAATCTGGAACCTACCTACCTACGTACCTACCTGTGAGTGTTGACACGATGTCACAGTGGAAAATCCCACACCGTGAAAACGTTTAGTGCCCAAAATTATTTACAATGTTGTATAAAATTTTCTTCAGTCAATTGTATGAAACATAAATCAATTTCATGTTTAGAGGGGTTCCACCCCCAAGATAGCTGATAATATGTGTGCAGATATTCCAAAATCTGAAAATAATCTCAAATCTGAAACACTTCTCGTCTCAGCTAAGGATTACTTAAGCCTGGATCATCTTAAGAAAGGCTCATAGACTTCTTGAACAAGATATGGACCCCTCAACTAGACTCACACACGAGGGTCCATTGAAGTTTTTCAAAGGTACCAATCAGATGTTCACACTGCAAAATACGAGCCTTGATCTCCACTTCATGCACCTTACACAAAGTTTAATTTGAGGTGGAAGATAGGCTTAAATAGAAAACTTATACAGAATCTAGGAGGAAAAAGTGTAGAATATTTAGTGACCTGGGGGTAGGTAACATGTTCCTAGGCAGGACATACGGGAAAAAACATCAAAAAGACAAGTTTCAGTATTTGAAATTTCCACTCATGAAGACTTAATACAGTAAGACATAGAATAGGGGAAAAAAAAAGACACTATAGGGTACATAGAGAATTCCCACAAGAGTAGTAGGAGTTCAATAGTAAAGTGGGAAAAAAACAAATAAAGTAGAACTTCACCCCATTAAAAAGAGAAAACCTCTGAATGCACAGATGGAGGAGAGAGATCAGTAAACACACAAAGAGGGATGGACGTCGAGAGGCCTCCAGCCAGTGTCCTCCCATGTCACACCAACAGTGAGGTCGAACCCCTGTCTCTGAACCGCTGCAGTCGGGACGACCCGCAGCCTCGGCTGTGCACAGGGCTGAGGAGCAACAGAAACGCCTCCCTTGTGAACTCGGGGGTGCAGCTGCTCGAGGAGCGGCCTGGAACCTTCTCTTAAAGGGCCACAAGCACTAGACACTCCACTCCTGCACTTGTGCTCGTCAGAGATGGAGATTCTGGGTGTGAGCGTCCATAGCAGTTTATTAACAATAGTCAAAACCTGGAGAGAGGTTCATCACCTGAGAAACAGCTAAAGGACGGTCAGCATGTTCATACGAAAACCATTCCTCAAAAGTAAGAAGGAATGGGCACCCGTGTGCTGCCACATGGAGAGATCTCAAAAAAAATGTGAGCTAAGAGAAAGAAGCCTGCCCAGAAGCCCAAGTGTCGTATTGTTGCATCTGGATGCTCTAGAACAGGCAAACTGTGTTCTATCACGGAAACAGCAGGGGATGGGCAGGCCTGACCGGAAGGGGCACACAGGGCCTCCCCCCGCGATGGTGGGGCCTAGTCACCCACCCAGGTCAGGGCACTGTGGAAGCCATCAGATGAGACACTTCAGATTGCTGTATTTCCTTTCCCTAGCATTTAAAGATTCTTTTTTTTTTTATTTCTGGAACTTTCTGACTCATTTAGGATTCATTTCCAAACATGAGGAGATATCACTTCACCCCTGGGGATGTTATCACACAGAGAAATTGGAAGGCCTTGTCCATCACTAGGAGATTCGCAGTGGTCCAGGGCCGTGGAAAACAGCATGGCAGTCCTGCACAGAACTGAAAACAAGGTCACCATGGGTCCAATAATCCCACTGCCGGGATATTCCCAAAATAATTGAAACTGGCATTCGGAAGAGACATCTGCTCCTGGGCTCACGGCAGCACTCTTCACAGTAGGCAAGATGGGAACACTCTGATGTGCCTGGGCAGATGGGTGAATAAAGGAAACGCTACAATGGAATACTACTCAGCCTTAAAAAAGAAGGCTACATCATGGATGAAACTGGGGGCAGCAGGCTAAGTGAAGTAAGTCACTCCCAGAGGGACAAAAATATGATTCCCCTGGCACAGAAACCAGTCAAACGCAGAAAAACAAGGAGAATCCCCTTAGTCTAGCTTTTCCTCTGTGAGGCCTTCATGGGCATGGGTGATGCAGGCCACACTGGGAAGGGCCGTCTGCCTGACTCAGTCCCAGTTCCAATACCAATCTCACCAAAACCCTGACAGAGGCACCAGAGGTCACGTCTCAGCAGGCCTGGGGCAGTACACGCTCAGGCCTATCTTGCAGCGCTCCCACACCTGGGCCCACCTGCCCTCTGTGCCCAGGCCCCCCAGGCATTCTGCTCCTGCTCCTCTGTGCCCGGCTCTTCCCGGCATGGACATCCACTGAGTCTCCCCCTCATGGAGGGAAGTTCACCTCCGTGGAGGTCCAACTCAGAGCCCACATCTTGTAGGTCTGCCGCCTCTGCGGCCCATCTCTGCGGCCCTCTCCTGTGGCCTTTCCGTGCCCCCCAGCCCTCGGCCTCCTAGCTGTTCCCCACGACATGAAGTGGCTTGCTCCGGACAGTCGGACCTGAGATTTGGTGCGTGCTCTGTGACCAGGCCAAACAGCCCTGACCTGAGTCCCCGACCCCTCTGGGGACAGTGACCCCCTCCGAGCCACCTCCCCGTCCACCCCTCCTCTGGCGGCAGCCAGCCCCTAGCTTCCCTCACTAGGTGTCCTCCCAGCTCATGCGTCATCTATCTGGGCCAGCAGGCAGAACTTCCACCCCAGAAGACCACGGGCCAATCTGTCCCACGCCCTCAGACCTCTGCCCACTCCAGGGGAACCCGGCCCCTCGCCGTGGTCTAAAGGCCTCCCGGGCCTGTCCCCCCTCCAGCTGGCCCTGCTCCACACACCTGGCTGCCTGCGTTGCTGCCCGGCCTGGTCACAGCTCTCCTGCTTCGTGAATTCAAGCGGCCAGCTCCCCGAGGCTGGCCTCCTTCTTTCCTCGGCTTTAACTTCTACAGAACACTGCCCTGACCCGAGTCCTCCCGGAGGCAGACCTGGGCAGGGGGAACGAGCAGGAAGCAGGCGCAGGCCTGTGTCGCGTGTCCAGCAGGTGAAACGCGGGCGTGAATGTTTATCCTGAATGTCACTCGTGTCCCAAGTTCCCTCAGGGTCTCAGCCTCCCTCCTTCCCTCACCCACTCGCAGAGACCAAGAAGTGGTGGGTGGTGGGCTGGGGATGTGGCTCAAGTGGTAGCGCGCTCGCCTGGCATGCGTGCGGCCCGGGTTCGACCCTCAGCACCACATACCAACAAAGATGTTGTGTCCGCCGAGAACTAAAAAATAAATATTAAAAATTCTCTCTCACTCTCTCTCTCCCCTCTCTCACTCTCTCTTAAAAAAAAAAAAAGAAGTGGTGGGTGGGGCTGAGCCAGAGCCCACTCCTCACAGAGCTCTGGGCTGCTAAGGCCACCCACCAGCAGGTCCCCACAGCTGGAAGCTGGGAAGCTCAGGTTGGGCAGCCCCTGGTCTGTGATGCTCACGCTTGGCTCAGTGACCCCTTTTCCTTGGGAAGTGCAAAGATGTGCCATTGAACGGGGTGACTGGGACCAGCCTTGGGATCTGAAATCAGAGCCGCCCGGGAAGGTGGCTGGGATCCCTCATCGTTATTAATAATAAGTCACAGGAAGTGAAGTCGAGGTGCCCCGTGCACTGCAGATTGATGGGTCACCACATCCCCTTGCTACTCGCTCATGCCATCATTCTACAGCTTAATCTTCCTGTAACCATATTTCAAAAATCAGAGAAGCTAAATTAGATTAAAGGCCACCCTTGCTGGTAAGTACAGCACCGAGTTCACCCTGCTCTCAGGACAGGTGGCTCTTGGTCACCTTTACGGCCCTCTGCCTGCAGGGCTTCGTGGGGCACCACCCTCAGGTTTCTCCTCCCAGTGCCCAGATTTTGACCAAATTGGAAAAAGCTCAGATTCCGAGGTTGACTCCCAGTTCGTAGCACCAACCCTGTGCGTCTGTTGGGAACCCTTAAGTTAATGCTGACGAAGAACAAAGAGCCGGGACCCTCCGCCAGGCCCAGAGCACAGGCTCCAGGGTGACGGGTGGCTTCCCCTGGGGCATGCAGGCCTGCTCCTCCGGCGCTCTTGGGGCTCTGGGCAAGTCTGGCGCACCAAAGGGTGGAGGCAGCCCTTGGAGTCTTGTAATGGCTTCGCAGGGACCAAATTTTTTTTCATTATTACTAGAGGGAAAACCCACATTGGGATTTGTTTGGGGATTAGCTTACTTTTACACAGACCTTCCATAGGGAAAAGAGGAAAAGAAGACAGTACCTCACACACATCTGTGGCTGTCATAAGGAGATGCTTAAAGACAGCGTCACACAGAGAATGTAAAAATAAATGACGGGGGCCCACAAGCTGGGCCTCAGACAGCAGCACCATCTGCTTTAAGTAACATTTATTTCCCTGGAAAAAAAAATATGTTCCCAAACTGAATAATGCCCGTGTAGTCTAAATATTTGCTTTCCATGAGCATCCTGGGAATATAGGAAACGTCCCGAGAATCCCGAAGGCATCAGATCCGGGATGGAGAGAAGCAGCTGTGGGAGGGGAGCGCCGGATGGCAGTGGATATGCGAGGGCATGATTATTTATGGCCTCTCAGCTCTGACAGTGGGGGACACTGCAGAATCAAAGACATCTGTTGGCGTAGCAGGAGAGTCTGCAGCCCCACGGTCAGGACGGAATCGGGTTGGTCCTGGACCCCTGGGTGCAGGCGCCAAGTCACAGTGGGGAGAAAATGGCCCGCAGCTCTCCACGGCCGTTTGACTCAGCGCGAGTTAAACATGTGGACAGACGGTCCACGCCGAGCGCGTTGACTCCGGCTGCGTGTGGGCTCCGTTCCCGCCATCTGACTCAGAAGGTCAGGTTCTGCCGGGTGACTGAGTGGTGGTTCTGGAGGGAGCTTGCTGGTGGCGTGGACAGCGCAGCTTCAGAGAGCACATTCCCGGCTCTGGATCGCACGGGCTGTGGTGCTTTGGACAAGTTGCAGATCCTCTCTGGGCCTCAGTTTCCCATCTGCATGATGCCTTCCCACCTGAGGGGCAGCTCAGAGAAGGGGGTACTTACCACTCCAGGTGCCAGTGCCCAGGCTGTCGGGACATGTGCTCTGGCTCTGCTGCCCTGGCTGACATGGGAGCTCTGGAGGGAACAGGGGATGGACTGAGACATTTTTTCCAGCACCCTAATAATTTCATTGACACGTGGTGAGGGCCACTGCATGGAGACAGGGCTCTGTACCTCGTGCCTTTGAACTTGGTCCTGCGGGGTCAAGGGTCTCTTTGCTTATTTTGTTCTTTGATATTTCAAATCATCCATGAGCAGCAGCACCCTGAACATCTGATCTTAAACATCCAAATGGTGGCTTCTCTCCTTTGAGCTCCGAGGACGCGATGGTGGCACAGAGCCAGCTGATCATCCACAGGTGCCACGTTGCCCAGCCTGACCACTCGAGGTGACTCTTGCCTTGTGTTCCCGGAAGAGAGCTTTCTACACACGCAGACTCCCTGCAAGGCCCCACCTTATCGGTCAGTGTCCCCTAGCAAGTCCATGTCACGCGTTGGCATTCAGATCTACTCGTTAGGAGACGCTTGCCCTGTACCCAGCATGGTACTGTGGCCACGGGTGGGATGTCGGTCACCACCCTTAAGCCCACTCCATCAGTGATTCCCACCAGCGCACCTGCAGCACACGGGTTTCTTAACTTTCCTTAAAGCTCCTGGTTCCCAGGAATAACTTATTGGTTCTCCTGGTTTCTCGGGCAAGAATGAGAAAGGGGTGGCCCAGCGGCAAGGTGTCTGGTGGCGTGTTCTCCGGGAGGCTGTGATGTGTGAGCACGGGGAAAGCACAGTCCTGAACCGACTTCCTGCCTTGTCCTTTGTCCCCAAGTTAAAGGGGCTTCCCAGTCCAAGGCCTGTCATGGTGGGCGTCTGAGCCCAGCACGGCCAGCAACACCCCCGGGGAATCTTAGCGACGCCGTGTGAGGGTGCCAGAGAGTCAGGGAAAGCCAAGAAGGGAGCCGGGTGGAGATGGCACCGGGTGGAGATGGCGCGGGGTGGGGATGGCGTGGGGTGGAGATGGCGTGGGGTGGAGATGGCGTGGGGTGGGGGGGTCGGGGGGCAGTGGGAAACCTGAGCTCCCACTTCCTGCGGGTGGGTGGTGGACAGCAGGGTGGTGGGAGCCGCCTCTGGGGTGCAGGTAGCTGGAGGAGGGACGCTAGGTGTTGCTAGAGCTATGGGAGGGGACAAGGTTGACGATGGGGTCCAAGAGTCTGGAGAAGGTCGTGGGTGTTCACAGACCAGGCACCAGAGAGAGCCGCAGGCACACAGGCTCAGCACAGGAGAGCCACAGGCCCTGCGCTGTACAGGGACCGGCCCCCAGAGCTCGGGCAGAGCAGGGTGGGCCAACCTGTAGGCAGGAGGGACTGGCTAATATGCACAGACTCAGGAGGGACACCAACAAAGGAGCTGGACTGAAGCAGAAGATCACAAACAGCAGGGAAGAGGGGGAGCCTGGGGTCCAGCTGAGAGAATGATTGACAGGCCGCACAGCAGCTGGGGAGGGACGGGTGGAGCCCAGCCCTGACAGCAGACAGCAGGGACCAGGGTCAGGGCCACCTGTGTAGAGCCAGACCCTCCGGCCGGAGGCCAGACAGTCCAAGACAAGGTGTGAAGACAATCACAGGAGGGACCGCCGGGTGCTCAGACTCCATCCAGTGCCAGTCAGAGCGGCAGGAGAACTGCCCCTTGCCAGCACTCGAGGCCCCTCTCTGAAGAGCCTGGCCTGGCCTCAAGCACGGACATCGAGAGTGACAGGCCAAGCTGAGACACACTCCGAGGAATTCTGGTCGGGCTCTTCCGTCATTCTGCACACATGGTAGAGCACTCAGCGAACCTGGCCGGTCTAGCCAGCGTGTCCACACTGTCTAGCCTGGTGCTCCCAGGCCCCGATGAGCAAAGCAACCTGAGGCTGAACCAAGAGCAAGAGAGGCTTCGCCATCGCGAGATGCTGAACACACACGTTGTTCAACAGTGACCTTTTTAAAACAAGACTACACTCAAACATGACGACACAGTGCGATAAATGCACAAACCGGAACAGTGGTCCGGCCCATTACCGAGCCCCATGCTGTCTGGAGTTGCACTCACTGCTGGACTGGCACCGGGGGCTGTTCCCACCAGCACCACCCAAACACAGGAGCGCACTACAGCGCTCCGAGTCACGAGGCCAGGGGACTCCTCAGCTCCGTTACCATCTCGTGGAACCACTGCAGTCGACCCAAACGGCATCGTGTGGCCCGTGACTGTGAGCAGTCTCTGCCCATGAGTGTGACCTCAGCCAGAATCTAAGGTTCACAACACAGTTCCAGGAGCACCAGGCGTTGCCGGCGCAGCGGGGGTGGGTGGCTTTCTGGGGCAGCGTGTCTTCTCCGCCAGGACAGATGGGCATCCCGTGCCTTCGCAACAACTGGGAGGAGTCTGCAGATGGGCAGAGCTCTGCCTCTGGGAGCTGCGTGTTGCTGGGCCATGTCACCTGGCCACATCACCCAGGGTCCCACAGAGCACTTCTCAGGAGACCCCATTTCCTTCAGTCTCTGCCGTGGGTCAGGTGCACACAGGGGACGTTTCATGATTACTATTTGGTACCAGGGATTGAATCTCCAGGTGCCTGACCACGGACCCACAACCTCAGACCTTTTTATTTTGAGACTGATCTCCCTAAGTTGGTGAGGCTGGAACTTGTGATCCTCCTGCCTCAGCCTCCTGAGCTGACTCTAAAAGCTGGTTCTATAAATATCGGCGTCATGTTCTCGGGCTCCCAGACAGGCCAAGCACGACGTGGAGGCACAGGAGAGGGTGCCCGGCAGCAGCATCAGGTGGGGCGAGCGGGGGACCTGGGGCTGCAGCAATGCCCAGGAAGGGGGCACCAGGGCGGAGGAGCCGGCCTCCTGCACGCACGGGTGACCCCCAGATTTCTCATGACCTTCCAGGAACATGGTGCTCCTCTCTGACTGGGCCAGAGAGAGAAGCAGGGAGAGGAGGCTCCTCCCACCTGCCCCTGACTCGGGAAAGCTGGTGGAGGTGACAGCACTCAGAGATGATGCCCAGGGGCTGGGGATGTGGCTCAAGCGGTAGCGCGCTCGCCTGGCATGCGTGCGGCCCGGGTTCGATCCTCAGCACCACATACCAACAGAGATGCTGTGTCCGCCGAGAACTAAAAATAAACATTAAAAAAATATAAATATTAAAAAAAAGAGAGAGAGATGATGCCCGGCACAGACCCACCTGATGGTGGAGAGCGCCGAGGAAGCCGTGTGCACACTCCTCGCTTCTGACGACTGGAGGGGGCGGGTGAGAATGCCCGGGGCTGCACTCAGACCCCTCCAAGGAAACACGAGGGGAGACACGAGGGAGGGGACTGTGCTGGACACGGCAGAGGCCGGAGGTGGAGAGCTGGCAAGCGAGGAGGGCAGGCCAAGGGGGCAGTGTCCTCCTGCACGACAGGGAGGGACCCTCCCGCTGCCTCCTGGCTCCTCTCCCAGGCGCCATCTGAGCGGGGTCAGTGTGTGAGTTCAGTAACAGGATGGTAGGCTTTGAAGTCGGGCAGACATTGGGTTTAATGACCCAGCTCAGCCGCTGACCAGCTGCGTGACCAGCTGTGTGACTCCGGGAAGCAGACTTACCTTCTCTGATCCGACATGGCCTTCCTACTGCTTACTTGAGGATGCAGTGCGGTCAAATGCTCATTCTCCACCAGGCTCCATACCCGCTGGTCCGTGATGGTGGCTGTCTTCTCTCCCGCCCTTTCCTCCCTTTTACTACCATTATCTGGAATAAGGAGCCCCTAAGATGAAGCTGCTGAGCCCTTGATCACACTTCAAGCTGGGTCCACTGTCACAAATGGACAGGCCAAATTAGCAGGCCTGTGGCTTCCGAGAGGAGGCTCCTTGTTGCTTTCAACCTCTGGATGTGACACCTGGGCTCATCATCTGGTGTGAACTTTGTGACGACCCGTGACAGGCCAGCCTCAGGGCACGGCTGGTGGAATCACAGAGGTCCATGTTGAAGGCGCGCACTCTTGGCTGGCAGGGAGCCCCATCTTCCCACCTGACGCTGGGACCCCTAACTCTGCTCTGTCCAGGAGGTCCACCTCTAACTCTGCTCTATCCAGGAGGTCCAGCCCCCCCCCCTTCCAGAGCCGGGAAAGCAAGGCCACGGCAAGTCGGGAAAGCACCAAAGACGGTCAACCCGAGCCTGGGCCGCGGGCTCCCTCGGCTTCCAGAGCCTTTCAAAAGCCTGGTGAAAGACACACGAGATGACATTCACATTTCAGTCCAGCAGTGCTTCCCACCTTCAGTGCATGACCACTGCCCCTGTGTAGTTCTAGGACACGTCCATCGCCTCTGAAAGAACCCTGTCCCATTGGCCATCGCGCCCGAGGATCCCCCAGCCCCTGGTGGCTACCATCGGCTCTCTGTCTCAGAGCTGAGGCTCTGTGTCCACCTGGAGGGATGCCCAGAGCTGGTACAACACTCCTGCTGGGCGTGTCTGGGAGGGGGTTTCCAGGAGAGGGGGGCACCTTGATGGACGGGCGCAGTGAAGAGGACCCACCCTGTCCGAGGTGGGTGACGTGGTCCCATCCACAGAGAGCCCTCGTGGCCCAAGGAGCAGGAAGGGGAATTCTGTCTCCTTGGGCCACCCTCAGACTCCAAGGCTCCTGGATCCTGGGCCTCTGGACCCCGGGACTTAAGTCACACCTCTGCCCCTCCCCTCGCCCTGGTCCTCCGGTGCCGCCCCAGCGTCCCTCCTCCTCTGGCCGGCAGACAGCAGACGGCCCGTGACCCCCTCTCCCCTCTGTGCGTCTGTTGGTGCTGGGGCTCCTTTGCCCAGGAGGACCCAGACACCAACGCGGTGGCTTTGCTGATTCTGGGTGTTCTGCATAGACAGGATTCTGCTGCAGGTTCTTCCTCGAATTTGGGGCCCAGAGTGAATCCGTGGCACGACAGCTTGGCCGTCCCTGATGCTCAGTGTTGGGGCAAAACTTTGGTGAGAGGCTGCAGCACAGCACATGGCCAGTGGAGGGGCGTCACCCCTGCTGCACCACCCTGTCACCGCTGTGCTGAGTGCCACTGCCCTTGTAATGGAGGGGACAGGGAGGAGGACGGCATGTGCCATCCCTTCCAAAACCACACGACCACGCTGAGGCTGACCCCCAGGCTGCAGTTTTAACCTTCAGTCCTAGAGCTTTGGGCTCTAAATCCTTGTGGTCCTCTGTCCCCTGGCCAGGGCCTCCCAAGAAGCACAGGTCAAGGCAGTGCAGGTGGAGGGAAATGACAGGCCAAGGCCTGGAGGGAGACGGGACCGTCCTGCCTTCTGCCGCGCCTGGAGTCTAGCCCACACTCCTGTTTGGCTCTGCAGTGCCCAGGAGGCCTTTGAATAGATGCTCTCTGGACCCACATTCTGCTCTGCAGACATTTTAGCTGGACAGAAGGATCGTGCAGGTTAAGAGAAGGCAGGCAGAGCCACCCAGCCGTCCTGGGGAAGCGCCAGCCCTGGGAACAGTCTTTCTATGTCACAGAATCAGCGATTTGTATCATCTTAAAATAACTACAAAGCCTTGGCTGGAACCCCACTGTGGAGGCCTCTGAGCATTTGCAAACAAGAGCTCATTACGCAGCATCCTTTATCTGCCGTCTCTGGATCAAACGGCCCAGGCGGGTTGGTACCTGCAGCCCACACCTGGGACGCCTTTCTCTCCTCCAGGCCTGACGGGGGGCGGGGGGCCAGCGCCCAGCAGGTCTCAGAGGCTGGTGTGTCACCACCGCTCAGTGGGCTCGGATCCGCAGCAGAAGCAAGCATACACAAGGTCCACCGCTGGTCATAACGGACAGAGGCCTGGTGGTGGACAGCACAGTGGCCACATGGACCCTGCAATGCCGAGAGCTATTTGTGACAGTTTCCCAGACACCTCCAGGCGGGAGAGCCAGATGTCCCTGGAAACAAAGACTCCGCTTTTATGCAACCCTCTTTCCTGGTGTGAAGGTCCATTCTGACGCAAGGGGGAACTTTCACAGCCCCTGCCCGAGAGCTGGCCTGCTCCCTCCAGAACAGCCGGGTGGTCACAGCACAGCTTCCTGAGGACCAGGGAGGCCTCGAGGTGCAGGGCAGCCACTACAGGAAGAGATGGACAGGCGGGGGCGGGGGGCGTTCATCGCTGGGCTTGCGGGTTGGAGGACACTCTGGCCCCCTTTGGATCAGGGTAACCAGACGGGAGGGCAGCTGCCCTGCTGGTGAGATGGGTCCCGAGGCGGCTGTGCACCCAGGTCTCCTCCTTCTCCTGGCTTCACGGTCGTGGGTAAATGGCTTTTCCTCTCTGAATCCCGATTTCCTCATCTACAAAACGGCTATATTGATTCATGTTATGGATTTCTTTGAAGGTTAAGTTAAATTTTGACGCAAAGCACATACCAAAGGCCGGGAACTGGGAGAAGACGTCATCAGAGCTGGGTTTAGGGTGAGGTACGTCCAGAAGTGGTGTCCGTCAGCTTTTCGTGACTGTGATAAGAACCACTTACAGGAGGGAAAGCTGACTTGAGCTCACAGTCTCAGAGGCTCAGCCCCTGGTCTGCCTTGCTCAGGGAGGTGGAGCCAAGCTGCTCACCTGGCAGCCAGGAAGTGGAGGGAAAGGGGACATGATATTATCCCCAAGTGCAGGGCCCTGTGACCCACCTCCTCTGGCCACTTCCTCCTGCCCAGTTACCACTCAGCGCAGGAGCACCTTCAAATCATTACTCCATCAAGTGGGTTAACCGCCAACTGGGTTACGGTTCGTGATCTAATCACTTCACCTCTGGGCACTCCCGCCTCCGCACAGGGCCTCTTACCTAAACCAGAACATTCCATCCCGGCCCCCAAAGCTCATGTCCACCTCACATTGCAAAACAGTCTTAGTCCATCTCCCGCAGTCTTAGTGGTTTCGGCACGGCCAAATAGTCCACGCACGTCCCAAATGTCCCCCGAGACTCAAGACAAGCTCTCGCCTGTGAGCCCCTGTGAAAGTCAAAATCGAGCTCCGTGTGCCCAACATACGTGGCAGAGTGACCATTCCTGTCCCACGTGGAGACACAGAGGCACAGAGAGAAGGGGTGGGAGCAGAGCAGGGCTGAAACCCCGCTGGGCAAGTGTCCTGTAACTCCATGTCCAGTGTCTGGGCACACGGCTGGTGAGATGGGATCCCCTCAGGGCTTGGACAGCGCGACCCTACGGTCCCCGATGACCACCCTCAGGTCCCTCCCTTAGGCTGCCTCTACCTGAATGCAGCCTTGACAGACCTTCCACGTTCCTGGCATCTCTGAGTCCTGGGGGGTCTCCCCTGCGGCTTTGACTCTTCTCACATTTTCATGGTCACCCCTCAGGGGCCACCTATGGGGACTCAACCTGCTACACTTGGCCTGAACGTCTCTGAGCTTCTTCTCTGTCCAAACTGCAAGCTTTTCAAATCTTCCCTCTTTACTTTCTGCTCCTGATACAGAAAACCTGCCTAAAACCTGCCGGGGACACCAGGCCATTGCCCGAGGCTGTGCCTCTGCTCATTCATCAGCCTGCCACCTCCAAAGTCACCCCACAGAAAGTCCCAGGACGTGGGCCACGTGGAGACAAGTTCTTTGCCAGAATAGAACACTAACGGCCTCTAGTCCAGTGAGGCCTCTACTCCAAAATGGGTCCATTTTCCCCTCTGAAACCTCACGAGCCCGCCCGTAATCTGGTTCTCCAAACTCCAACCAGAATCACCATTAACTCTGCGAACAACATTCTAAGGCTCATGCAGCCTGAATCTCCAGACGTTTCCAAACCCCTCCCACGAACCAGTTCCTACTGCTTCTGAGCCACAGGAGGTTGGTCACAGCAATGACCTCCCTTCTCAGGGCCAATTCCTGTTAGTTGACTGTTCGTGACTGTGTCCAAAATGCCCCAAGAGCAACTTAGAGGAGGAAAAGTTTCTGTTGAGCTCACGGTTCCAGAGGCTCAGTCCACGGCCGACCATCGTTGCTCTGGGCCCAAGGGGAGGTGGGCAGCGTGGCAGAGGGCAGGTGGCAGGAAGCTGCTCAGGGCGTGGCAGCTGGAAAGCGGAGGAGGAGGAGCCAGGGGGCAAGTTTAGTCCCCATGACAGACCCCAGTGACCACCCTCCACAGCCCTGCCCTGCCCACCTGTACTGACCACCCACCGCAGCCTTCCCAGGTTCCTCCTGCATCAGACGGATTCCTCCACAGATTAGGCCACGGCTCTCACCATCTGATCATGTCGCCTCCCAACATCCTCACGCCAATGTGGGCGCCTTCGCAGGCACGGGAATAAACCCAGAGGAACTCAGACACAGCCCAGGACCTACTGGGGCCTCGGCTGACCTCAGGTCAGCCAGCTCCTTGTGCAAAGGAGGGTCAGTTTTTATTCACGTGTAGGGGCTGCTCGGTGGACATCTCCCTCCTCATCTCTCTGGGTCAGTGCTGAAGCCCAGCCCTCCCGGCTTTAAGGACGCCTTGGCTCCTAGGTCATAAGATCGTCTGGGAGAGTGAGGGCCACACGGTAGCTAGGGGCATTTGCCCCTGTTCCCCGGTCCCTTACTGTCACAGGGTGACTGAGGACTCTGAGACAACCGGAGGATGCTCTGTCTTTGTGTTAATTTAGTCTTTCTTAAACCTCTACCAATAATGGCACAAGCTTCTCCATTGTGATGTTCTCTGGAAGTAGCTACCCACCGTTCTTTACTTTTCTGTCACTTAATTTTGTCTGAGGTGGCCTCCTGGAAAGAGCCCTTTAGCATGTGTATGTGTTTCTTGTGCCTTAAACTGAGGTCTGACTCCTTCACCGTGATGGACGGGCCTTCTCCCCTCCCTCCTGCCCGCCCTCCCTCCCACCCTGGTGGCCCTGCGCCCTTCTCGTCCCTCCCTCTTGCCTCTGCCAGGTTCACTAACCTCTTATTTCGTATCCTCTCCAGCAGTCTGCAGTCCCCACACCCCTGTTCTGGGAACTAGCGAGCACCTTTACAGTCGGCCATGTGCATGGACAGGTGCTCCTTGGCTTCCCGCCCACGGGCAGCTTCTGCCCCCTCCTCACGGGAACAGACTCCATCTGGCTCTCCCCACGTTTCCCATCTCGGCTTCCAGTGGGACTTCTGCAACGTGGCTCCAGGTCGCCTGGGTCCTTCCCCACAGACCGGCTCAGGTCAGCCCCTGGTCGGCCCAGGCCATGCAGGTCCACTCTCAGCCCAACGGTGCCCTGAAGGCTGAGGCCGGGCCACAGCTCGCTGGCCCTTCCTGTCCCCTCTTGCTCTGTCTCTGGCACAGGTGTCCTTCTTCCAGGGTCCCTACTTCACTCCTGTGACATCCATGCTCAAGTTTTCCTAAGGGACACCTCCAGGTGGGATCATGGTTAAATCTGCACGCGTGGGAGACCATCGGGTCCTCTTTTAAACGTTTTTACTTAATATGCAATTCTAAGTTCAAATCCGTTCCTCCATGAATTTGGAGACTGTGTTCCTATTACTTTCTGAAATTTCATGTCGAAAACTGTGAATCTGATGCCAGTCTAATACCAAGTCTGATTTTCCTTGATACATTTTTAGGATTGATTTTTTTTAATTTGAATTTCAAAATTTTGTCTATTTAGGGCTAAAATTTAAAAGCAAACACTCCCTGCCACATCTGGTGTGCAGGACCCTTGCATATACGCTCATCTGTGGGTGCTGGTGTCCTTTCTACAGGAGGACACAGCACCCATAGGTGACCCGGCACCCATCCCCATACCTTCAGGTCTTCTCTAGGTGATCTACAGCCCCGGCCTGTAAATGCTGTGGAAAGAGTCGCTATGCACACGCTTGTTTAGGGACTAAGGACTAGGGGGAATGTGCACAGTCAGCACAGACACAGGTTTTTTTCAAATATATTTTGTGTGAGGTTGGTTATCGCCAAGGGTGTGGGACCTGTGGTCATGGAGGACCAGCTGAACATTCAAAGTGTGCGTTTAAAATGCACATGAAGAAGCAATACTTGCATAAGATGTATGCTAAAAAATAAAACGGACATTTATATCGTTTTTGTTTAGCATTTGGTGGTTTCCTGAAAGTCAGATCTTTCCTGATATCGGACATTTCCTGGGATTGCTTTCAATCTGTTCCTTGTGTCCATTCTCCTGTCCCTTTTCTGGATCCCTCACCATCAGGACCTTATTTTAGGTTTTGGATCCATCCTCCACATCTTAATTTTCCTCTCGCCGCTCCTCTCTCCGTCTTCTCCTTCTTATGGGATAGAAGCCTCCAGCCAGTGGCTGAGCTGCCTTCCCGCCGCCCAGCCCCCCACCCACCTCCCTCTAGAAACCTCAGAAGCGCTCCTTGTCCACGTCCACGTTCACGGCAGGAGAACTCAGCCTCCCAAAGTGGCCAGTCCTCCCTAAACTGACCCAGAGAGGCCACGCACTTCCACGCCAAGTTCTAATAAGGATCCTGGGAACTTGACAGATGGATTCCGAAGTTCAGGTGGAAGCGAGAAAGGCCAGGAGCGGCAGGAGGAGGAGGGACGGAACTGAAAACGTGCTGTTCCCCAGGCCGACCAGAGACCACAGGGAGCAGGACACCAGGTGTCACCAGGAAAGGGGCCGTGGCCGAGGAGGGACTCTCCCAGGGCAGCAGGGCAGGCCGATGAACCCCAGACACCTTGACAGCTGAGAGTGAACCTTTAAAGTACACGAAATGAAATAATGAGAGCTGTTTCCGACTGAAAAAGGAGCAGCGATCTTAAACAGAGCCCCCTGTTAACTACTCATTAACAATCCATCATTTTGTCTACTTTTTAATCAAAACCTTCTGCTTCTCCAAACACACTTCAAAGAAAGCTGAGCTGGGAGGTAGACACTCCCCGGGTAAGAACATAGACGCGTTCCACTGAGCGCGAAGAAAGAAGCCCTTTAAGTCGATAAGCAGCAGCAGAAATGAGCCGGCAGTGAACCCACACGTGGACGGCCCCCGCTCAGTGGCCAGCAGATAATGAGCCTCCTTAGGAACCAGCAAACCTCATTAGGGGACAGGGAGAGACTGTTGCGCCCCCTGGGATTGGCACCACTGATGCGCTGAGGGGGCGGTGGCCCTGGTCCTGTTCCCCTGGTCACGTGGGCACGGTGGGGACAGGACACCCACCCCAGGTGAGAACCGCCCTGGAGAAACTTCACAGCCACGCGGGGTCCAGCGCAGCCCTGGTCAGCAAAAAACCTGGGCACAAACCCAAGTGTCACCCGCAGCCGGGTGGACACAGACCCTACAGCATGTTCTCACCATCAGAGGTCACACAGGCTGAGACACCAAGGGGCTGCGGCCACGGACCTGAGAAGCAGCCTTCACAGCACGACGGCCCCAGGGCGGCCACCAAGGGGGACAGCACCACAGACACTGAACCTGACACCGAAGCCCAGAAGCAACACTGTGTGTAAGCAAGGACCCAAGGGCCACCCACAAAAAGTTGCCACTTTCATCATAATCCACAACATGAACTAAGCAGCGTGGTGGCGAGGTGTGCCCGCAGCGTGGTCCCGACCTGCCCCGACACAGACCTGTCGTGAAGCCACCAGACCCCACCAGCAACCTCGGGGCTTCTTCAGCATCTTCTCCTTTAATGTTTTGATTCCTTGACATTTTTGGGGGGAGAAGGGGTGCCAGGATTGAACTCAGGACACTCGACCACTGAGCCCCATCCCAGCCTGATCTTGTATTTTATTTAAAGACAGGGTCTCACTGAGCTGCTCAGTGCCTCCCTTTTGCTGAGGCTGGCTTTGAACTCGTGATCCTCCTGCCTCAGCCTCCCTGGACACTGGGATCACAGGTGCACACCACTGTGCCCAGCTCCTTTATGAATGTTTTGTTGGTGCCCAGCAGTCAAACCCAATATTGAGATTGGATGTGGCATGTTTGTACATGAGCACAGTTGGGTTGATTTCGTTCCCAGTACCTCCCTCTCCCGCCTCCTCTCTCCCTGGTCTACCCCTCTACCTGCTAATGCCCCTCCATTTCCCTAGGTTCCCTCCCTCCTGTTTCCTCCCCAGCTCTGGATGGGACAGAAGGCAGACCCTGGCCTTCCCAGCCTGGCTCTGTCTGCTCAGCAGCACACCCTCCAGTTCCACCCATTGTCCTGCCAGCGACACGGCTGGGTTCTTCTTTACAGTGGCTCCGTCTCCGTTGCACACACTCACCACATTTTCTTTACCCATCATCTCCCGACAGCACCGAGGCTGGTTCGTAACTCGGCTGCTGTGAATCGTGCTGCTGAGAGCATGGCGATGAAGCAGCTTTCCTTAGGTTTTCATACTATCAGGTCACCTAGTGATCACGAATGACCTGGAAGACACAAAGCCACAAGGAAGAAAATAAAACTGCCCACAACCCTGTGCCCCTTTTCTTTTTACAGAAACTCTTTCTTTTCATGTTTTAAAAATGGGTATCTGAACCAGTAAGTCAAGCATAGAGTCCTGCATGTTCTGGGGCCGTGGACACCGAGTCTCCAAGCCATGGACCCTGCCAGCCACATCCGTCTCTTCAGGTTAAAGCCTTGAAACCCTCCCTACGTCATTGCTATCGACGGTCACCTGCCGGGCAGCAGCGCCCAGAGCTTTTGCTCCTCACTCCTTGTGACCCAGGACCCGCTGATTGACACCTTGCCATCCCTGCGGTCCCCTCTCCCTGGCCTCTGCTGACCGTCCTTGATCTCAACTTAGAAGACACCAGCTTTTCAGACTTGGGTCCTGAGCGAGCTCCTGCAGTCTTGGTCCTTCTGGTGAAAGACCCTGCAAAGGGACTGTTCCGCCTGCCCGGAGCAGAACGCGCCTTCTAACCACATCAACCTGGTACCACAGCCGAGGGCGAGATGCCCGCGCCAGGACCGCAGGTGTGGGAGCCAGAGGCCCCGGTGTGGTCCCACCCTGTCAGCGGTCTTAGAGCAGCTCGGCTGGGCCCAAATGACATATGTGGTCCAGCTGGAGTCCACGCCAGCACGGGCGCGTGTCCAGCCCCATTTCTATGAGAGCACAGCAGAGTCCAAAATGTGGTCTCCAAAAACATGGGAATTTTTGAGGACAGAATTTCCACTTCAGACAAGATTTAACAAGCCCTCTAGAGAAATTATCTGGGGTCAGAGACCTAGACCTGCCAAATAAACCTCCCGTCAGAGGCTAAACGGACAAGTTTCTCCACCCCCTCCCCCCCCCCCGGCCCTGTTTAAACATTAAGGAACTGAATAATCCTATTTTTCCTCCAGCTTCAGACAGCGAGCATTCATAAATATTCATTTTTTGCAACTGGAAGCATTAGGCCTTGTTACTTCAAGTGGAACTAACTGAAAATTAATGATGGTTTTCAGAAAAAGCAAGATTATATACACAGAAGCAATTAAACACAAACCTATTAATTATTTAACAACTTGTTAATGAGCAGAATCCCAGCGCCTGAGTCCTGGCGGCGGCTGCCCGCCCTGCCAAGGCACCCACAGACGGGCCTTTCAAAGTTCTGCTTCGAGGAGTTTAAGAGCTGGGGGGGGGGGGGTTTCACAGACGGCACCTTGCGGAGGAGCATCTGAGATGCCAATTACGGAGAGGCAGGAAGGAGCTGAGCGGGAATCGGAGAAAAGAAACCACCTCCGATTTTGATCCGAAACCTAAGACGCAGTGAAGTTCAATCTCGGATTCCGAGTATTTGTTGTGAGAAAACAAATGCTGGTGCCGTTTCTGCTCCGTACATATTTGCGCATGCATATTAATAACGTAAACATGAACGTGGCCCATTTTAAATCAACAGTATTTTAAGTAAACTCAGGACACAGGAGCCAGTCTTCACCCCCACCATGGAACCTCGGGCTTTGAGTCTGAACTGTCTGCCTAGTGAAGGATTCCTATTTGTTGAACTGCTCCAGGCCACAGTGTGAACGTCCACGGACCCCAAGGACCCGGGTCCCAGGGTGCTGCTCTTGGCCAGGGGCAGACCTCTAAGAGGTGGGGCCTGTAGGAGGTCTTTAGGTCACTGTGGATGTGCCCCAGAAGGGGACCGTGGGACCCCACTCTTTTCCTCTTCCTTGCTCTTTGCTTCTTGCCATGTCTCACGTGATATGCTTTCTGACCAACGTGGACTGGAACTCCAAACTGGGAGCCAAAATAAACCTTTTCACTTTATAAGTGGATGACCTGAGGTGTTATGTTATAGTGGTGGAATGCAGACAAAGACACCACCTACCAACCCAGTGCAGTTCAGCACTGAGGGACGTGGGGAATGCCTCAGAGCACGAGGACCCACCTGGTGGGACCAGAGAAGGGAGCGGAGCAAGTTGCCAAATCACATTATGTGGGACCGATTTCTCCCTGCTCCATTCTGTCTGGGTTCTCCATGGACATCAGTGCCCTGGCACCGGCTCCTGGACTTTGTTGATGCTCAGGACAAGATACCCCAAGCCTGGTGCCTTGGCACACCGAGTCCTTTGCGCTGTGGTCGGAGGGCTTTAGAAGCCAGTCTCTCTGGCCTTCTCCCACCCTCCTGCCTCCTGCCCCTTCTTTCTCTCCCAAGTGAGTCACAGGAGCCAGAATTCCTCTTCTGAAGGAATTCTTCTTGGGAAGGGGAAGGGGCTTCCTGCCCCAGAGCAGAACCCAGGCCAGAGCCCCCTCCCCAGAGCAGACCACAGCGCCAGGACAGGACGTGCTCCCCACTCCCGTCGCCCCCAAGGACCTCATTCCAAAGCCCAGCCCCACACCCAGGGGAACTCGTGCCTCGGTGAGCAGCAGGAAGACTCGGAGCAGCCAGGCCTTGCCGGGGCCTCTGCCCACAGCCACTGGCTGTCCACTCTCCACCAACCCGAGCACAGGAGCAGGGCTCCCCGGGGGTCTCTGTTGCTCGAGGCTCTGGGGGTATGTCCAACATGGATCGTGCAAGTCACCGGCCTGCCTGGTCAGCCTGCCCTTGGAGTGTAGCTGCTGACCCTTAGATGGGCAGGGGTGGGCCACACAGCCTCTCCCTGCGGGTTCACCTGCCCTTCCGGTGCCGGTAACTCCCGAGCCAGTCACAGCATGGACAGCTGCACCTCCACACCCAGACCCGAGGGCTCTGCACACCTGCCCCTGGGTACACACCCCACCTGGAGCCACAGCTGCTGAGCACAATGGCCACCTTCTGAAGTCGCCCTGGACCTCCCTCTCTTGCCCACCACATCTGGGCGGTCAGAGCCCGCTCTGGGCTCCAGCCCAGCACATGCCGCCATCCCTCCTCCACCTGAGCGAGGCTCCCCGCTCCTCAGAGCACCGTGCCCCGTGCTGGCACGAGCTGCCCCCACACACCTCCAGATGAGTCCCAGAGCGTAGGACATCTCTCTAAAGCTGGGTGGCATGGCGGGGTCCCTGCCCAAGGCCACCCAGTGCTGTCCCACATCTCTTTCAACCATGGGCTGTGGCTCGAGTGTCCCCACTGTGAGGCATGAAGAGGTGCGACCAGGTGGGACCTGGCCCTGAGGCTGGGTCATGGGACACTGTTTGCTGATGACTGGATTAGGGGCCAGTTAGAAAGGCCAGCCTGGCTGTACCTCCTGGACGTGGCCCTCGCAGCCCACAGTGGGGCTCTGCAGAGTCCCCACCAGCAAAAACGCCCCCACTCAATAGAGCCACTTGGCCAGAACCTCCCAGCCTCCAAAGGCTGAACAAACCCTCATCCTTTACAAATTACCCAGCTACAGCCGCAGAAAGTACACCACCGCGTGCCCGTGTCCACCTGCCTCCCTTACCCTCTGGCGCCAACCTCGTGGGTCCCATGTGGTGCCAGACTGTCCAGAGCCCTGCCCTTTGCCGGCTCTTCCCTCTCCTGATCTCCCTGACCCTCCTTCTCCCAGTCCCCGTCACCCCTGAGGACACAGTGGCCATTCTGAACCTGTTGTTTGTTTCCTGTGTATTTCCTCCCTCCCTCCCTCCCTCCCTCCTTCCCTCCCTCCCTTTCTTTCTTTCCCAGAGATTGAACTCAGGGGCTCTCGACCACTGAGCCCCATCCCAGCCCTATTTTGTGTTTTTTAGAGACAGGGTCTCACTGAGTTGCTTAGCACCTCACTTTTGCTGAGGCTGGCTTTGAACTCGCGATCCTCCTGCCTCAGCCTCCCGAGCATAGGCCTGCTTCACCGCAGCAGGCCTGTGTATGGTACACACGCACACACATATGCATGCATGCTCATCCATGCAGCCGATTGCCTGTTCATTGTTTCCTTCCTCCTACAAAAACGGGGTCAGGGCCTGTCCCTTGCTTCCTGCTGGTCAGGACTGGAACCTCGCCTGCCGTACGCGGCGCCCCACTGTCAGATGAAAGAGTGGATAAACATGGAGTGCATTAATAAAGTTATTAATGAAGGAATTAGCATCGATTAATGAACGGATCATCAACACATGAAGAAGATGGATGGCATCGTGATGTGCTTGGAAGACAGTCTGCGCCGCGGCGGAGAGGTGCACGTCAGGAAGGGCCCCGCACAGCGTGGAGGATGAGGAATCACGGGAGACAGAGCCCTTTCTCCCCTTGTGGGGACGATACCCCTTGGCCCTGCTGCTCTCCCACTAGACCCCGTTCAGGCCTCGACATCCAGCTAAACTCGGGTTCTAGGACCCCAGCCCACAGGCAGGGCCCTGAGTGTGCATCACCTGGGCACTGTGGGAAACGCAGAATCAGAGTCCACAGTGGACGGTCACCTGGGCACTGTGGGAAACAGAGTCAGAGTCCACAGTGGACGGTCACCTGGGCACTGTGGGAAACAGAGTCAGAGTCCACAGTGGACGGGTCACCTGGGCACAGTGGGAAACGCGGAGTCAGAGTCCACAGTGGACGGGTGCCTGGCCAAGGGACAGTGCCCACAGCCCCTGCCAGTTCCTCACAGCCACTCGCAAGCTCGGCCCGCCCAACAGCCCTGAGCTGAGTGCGCTGGGCAGCCCCTCCCCTGGTCTAACTGGCAGCCCCTCATTCTCCACACTCGGCAGAGCCCCTTCCCTGCACCATCCCTGGAACCTCCAGGAGAAGAGGCTGCCAGCCACCTCGCCACCGTCACGGGGTCCCAGCCACCACAGAACTGCCTGAGGTTCTCTGCATCTGCACCCCACCCCCAGTCCCCCAAACTCCACTCTGCCACGGTGACATGCCCCAGGAAAGCAGCCCCACCCCCAGCCCACCCCAGAGAAGCAAAGGAGTGGCCGGGGCAGTGCCCGAGCTGGGGGAGGCTTCTCAGGTTGCCCTGCTCCCTCCTCAGCCTCTCTCCACCTCTTAGCTGCCCAGCGGCAAATCCAGAGGCCGCTCCTGAGACGCCACAGGGCCTGGACGTGGCCCGTGCAGCAGGAGGGAAGAGAGGGGTAGGTGAGCCCAGGTGCAACGCAAGAGGGTCTCTGCCTGGAGCCATCCCCCACTACCAGGAAAGGAAAACACAGGCCCCCACCCACCGCAGCCCAAGGCAGGGCCGCAGATCTTGTCCCACTGGGCAGATGCACCTGTCAGAAGAACGGCAGAGAGTCCTGATGGAAGAGGGGAGGCATCGGACAGTTCACGGGCTGCTTCACAGCAGACTGCCTCACCGACAAACAGAACCGCATTAATTCAGACGCAAAGAGAATTTAAAACAAATATTTTAAAATGTTTCAGGTGGTGACTGGATATTAAAGACACGCAGCAGGTCAAGGCGGATACGGAAAGGAATCTAAAACTGCAAGAGGTTAAGTGGTGAGCGCTATGGAGGGTGGGAAGTCAGGGTGCCAGAGAGCGAAGAGGAGCTGGGAGACCAGGTGGACCACTCGCTCAGGGGACAGGGAGACGGGATAAAGAGAGGGACAAGACTGAGGCAAGATCCAGAATCCCCATCATGGAAGACCCCCCAGGAAGGGAGAGGGGTAAACCTGGAAAGGAGAAAAGAAACATGAGTTCTACAGAGGTGGGAAAAGGTATTCTCAGTGGGCAGGGCTCACAGCTGGGCAGACTAGAAGTGTGGGCTTCAATGAAAATAAGCTCCACCTGGACCCGTGAGAGTGACAGGCGAGATCCCCGAAGCCAGAGTCAGATGGAGGCAGGTTCCCTGCGAGAAGACAGAGCAAGATGGAGAACAGCCCTGCAGCTCAGGCTGCTCCCGGGAAATGCGGCGGCAGCACATGATGGGATGCCACACCGGGACCTCCACGTGGGACAGGAGGCCATCCCAACAGGGATGGGCGGGGGGAGCTGAGGTGCCTTCAGTGGTGGGTGCTCTCCAGGGCGAGCCTGGCACCCATCACAGCAACTAAAACAGAGAAGAAAAGTTAAAAAAATGTACTAGAGAAGAATCAAGAATCTGCTTCTGGCAGCAGAGCCGACGGACGGGGAGTCCCGAGGTCTCGCCCTCCAGCCCCGGGGATGCTGGATGGATCACAAGCAGCACTGACTGAAAAGTTGAGCTCACAAGGAAGGAAGGAAGCCTTCAGGGCCAAGAACAGACAAGGGAGGTGGAGGACCCTGGTGTCTGGAGCAGGTGACCTTCGGCTGCCCTGGGGACGGTCTCCAGAGCCAGGGGCGTGGGGCTGTAGGTTTGAACTGCATGGAGTCGAGGCCAGACCTGGGCCTCCACCTGCCGTCGGGGCTCAGAGGACTAAGCTTCAATGAAGGGCAGGCCCAGGCCAGCCTCGGCTGTTGGCAAGAGGGGCACAGAGGAAGGACGTTACCTTGGCCCTCTGGAGACTCTGTGGCCACTGGCCAGCTCCCCTGTGGGCTGGTGGTGTGAGTCTAGAGGTCTGCAGAGGCAGGACTGTCCTGGAAGAGTGGCTGGCCGCAGGGCGTGGGAATGCCTGTTCAGGTCCCTGCTTAGCCCAAGGACATGCTGGACCAGGTCCCAGGGTTGAGCGCCCCCAGGTGCAGGTGGAAGTAAACCTGACTCCTCCCGGGAGGAAGGCCCCCAGCCCAGGCTCCCAGGGAATCCCGCGGGGTGGCGCCTGAGCTCAAAACTGGAAACTACAGAACACGCCAGGGACCGGCTCCCACACGTCGGAGTCCCCAGAAACGGCCCTCCGCACAGCGTCCCCCGACTCCCCACGGGAGCTGTCATGAAGAGAACACTCAGTGCATGTGTTTAGAGTGGAAGAAGGGCTTGAAGATGTGTGTAGATAAGACGATTATCAGGATGTGCAGAAATTCTGAAAAAGGACCAAATAGATTGAAGGGAAAGTGAGAGAGCCAGAGGACGGAGACCAGGCAGAGGCCACACAAGGTTTGCCAAAGTGGACAAATAAAGGCTGTCCCTCTACTGAGTGGATACGCCCAGAGGTATTGGGATGCGCCGCTTTTGTGGGGTAGGGACTTGGAGGTGTGGCTGAGGCCTTTTGTGGGGTAGGGGCTTGGAGGTGTGGCTGAGGCCTTTTGTGGGGTAGGGGCTTGGAGGTGTGGCTGAGGCCTTTTGTGGGGTAGGGGCTTGGAGGTGTGGCTGAGGCCTTTTGTGGGGTAGGGGCTTGGAGGTGTGGCTGAGGCCTTTTGTGGGGTAGGGGCTTGGAGGTGTGGCTGAGGCCTTTTGTGGGGTAGGGGCTTGGAGGTGTGGCTGAGGCGCTGGGGCCAGGCTGGGGGTGGGGATAGCATGGGATTGGCTTAGGTGCATGGCACCCTGGGTTCCAGAGTCCAGGGGTCCTGTCCTTCTGGGATTGGCTTGGGGTTATGGTGCCATGGGGTGGTCACTAATGGAGGTGGGGAGTTCAGGTGGGAGGAAGCACAGGAGAGCGAGGCTCACCTCACAAGATGACGTTAGCGTTGAAGATGGCTGCTCAGACCTTAATCAAGACCCTGTGCCGATTAAAAATAAATCTAAAACGTCTAAAATTAAAAGTGAAATGGTGTGCGTTTGGGTTTGTTGTTTTTTTCCCAATCACAGCTGAAGAGAGTAAGCCAGAAAATAGACCTGAAGTCAATACACAGAAGGCAGAAGAGAGTGAGGAAAATGACCAGTCGGCGGGGGAAGGAGCAAGGGCCCAGTGGAGGTCCACCCAGTGAACAGGAGCTCAGAGGAGAAGATAAAGGAAGCAGGCCCTGCGTGTGGGTGGTCACCTCTGATCCCAGCAGCCTGGGAGGCTAAGGCAGGAGGACCACGAGGTCAACACCAGCCTCGGCAATGGGCAAGACCCTGGTCAAATTAAAAAAACACAGAGGGCTGGTCTGGCTCCGTGGTTCAGCGCCCCTGGGTTCAATCCCTGGTTAAAAAAAAAAAAAAAGGGGGGGGGGAGAAAGAATGGAGAAAAAAACGTTTTTCAAAGTGGTGATGACTGAAAATTTTTCAAATAAACTTTGAAACTGACTCCAAGATTCAGCACAATGAACTCCAAGTCTGTGAAAGGAAAGGAGTCCACACCGAAGAGTGTGTGTGGGGACCTGGGAACAGAAATCCTGCCTCAGCTACTGACAAGGAGACAGATCACGGAGGGAGAACACAAACCAGACAATCCCACCAATGGCAGATTCCCAACAAGAGCAGGAAGCCCCCACAGGGGGGTCCCAGGAGGGAGCGCTCAGGGGGGCTGGTGCTCAGGTTGCAGGGTGCCTGGCAGGACCAGCCCCAGCACAGCAGGGGACACCTGCAGGTTCAGTCCTCCTAGGACAGCCCAGCAGGGGAGATGGGAGGGTTGGACCTCGCCCTTGGGGTAGAGGGAGGGGAGTGAAGATGAGGGTGAGGAAGGGGGTATGGGGGGGCACGAGGTCTCCACCAGGGAAGGAGCACGTCACAGGGAGGTAGCAGCTGACGGGAAAGTGGGGAGCAGTCCCTGGGGAACAGGAGTGGGCGTGCCCTGGGGACTCACGGTGGGGATTCGCCACAGAGTGTTGGCTCTCCAAGGACAGCAAGGCTGGAAAGATGGCTGTGTGCTCCACCTTCTACAGACTCCCCAGGCACAGGTGAGGAGGAGCTGGAGGGGTGGGGTGGTCAGAGGAGGAGGAGCTGGAGGGGTGGGGTGGTCAGAGGAGGAGGAGCTGGAGGGGTGGGGTGGTCAGGTGAGGAGGAGCTGGAGGGGTGGGGTGGTCAGAGGAGGAGGAGCTGGAGGGGTGGGGTGGTCAGGTGAGGAGGAGCTGGAGGGGTGGGGTGGTCAGAGGAGGAGGAGCTGGAGGGTGGGGTGGTCAGAGGAGGAGGAGCTGGAGGGGTGGGGTGGTCAGAGGAGGAGGAGCTGGAGGGGTGGGGTGGTCAGGTGAGGAGGAGCTGGAGGGGTGGGGTGGTCAGAGGAGGAGGAGCTGGAGGGGTGGGGTGGTCAGGTGAGGAGGAGCTGGAGGGGTGGGGTGGTCAGGTGAGGAGGAGCTGGAGGGGTGGGGTGGTCAGGTGAGGAGGAGCTGGAGGGGTGGGGTGGTCAGGTGAGGAGGAGCTGGAGGGGTGGGGTGGTCAGGTGAGGAGGAGCTGGAGGGGTGGGGTGGTCAGGTGAGGAGGAGCTGGAGGGGTGGGGTGGTCAGAGGAGGAGGAGCTGGAGGGGTGGGGTGGTCAGGTGAGGAGGAGCTGGAGGGGTGGGGTGGTCAGAGGAGGAGGAGCTGGAGGGGTGGGGTGGTCAGAGGAAGAGGAGCTGGAGGGGTGGGGTGGTCAGGTGAAGAGGAGCTGGAGGGGTGGGGTGGTCAGATGAAGAGCTGGAGGGGTGGGGTGGTCAGAGGAGGAGCTGGAGGGGTGGGGTGGTCAGAGGAGGAGCTGGAGGGGTGGGGTGGTCAGAGGAGGAGCTGGAGGGGTGGGGTGGTCAGGTGAGGAGGAGCTGGAGGGGTGGGGTGGTCAGAGGAGGAGCTGGAGGGGTGGGGTGGTCAGAGGAGGAGCTGGAGGGGTGGGGTGGTCAGAGGAGGAGCTGGAGGGGTGGGGTGGTCAGAGGAGGAGCTGGAGGGGTGGGGTGGTCAGGTGAGGAGGAGCTGGAGGGGTGGGGTGGTCAGAGGAGGAGGAGCTGGAGGGGTGGGGTGGTCAGGTGAAGAGGAGCTGGAGGGGTGGGGTGGTCAGGTGAAGAGGAGCTGGAGGGGTGGGGTGGTCAGAGGAAGAGCTGGAGGGGTGGGGTGGTCAGAGGAGGAGCTGGAGGGGTGGGGTGGTCAGAGGAGGAGCTGGAGGGGTGGGGTGGTCAGAGGAGGAGCTGGAGGGATGGGGTGGTCAGAGGAGGAGCTGGAGGGATGGGGTGGTCAGGTGAGGAGCTGGAGGGGTGGGTTGGTCAGAGGAGGAGCTGGAGGGGTGGGGTGGTCAGAGGAGGAGCTGGAGGGATGGGGTGGTCAGGTGAGGAGCTGGAGGGTGGGGTGGTCAGAGGAGGAGCTGGAGGGGTGGGGTGGTCAGGTGAGGATGAGCTGGAGGGGAAGTGTGGTCAGGTGAGGAGGAGCTGGACTGTGGGGTTTGGTCAGATGTCGTTTTTCAAGGGAGAGCATCAGAGGCCGCCTTGCTCTCTAGGCCAGGTGTTTCCCAGGACAGACATCAAATCCACCAGAGTTGGTATCCGCAGGAACGAATGCACAGGGGACCTGGGGCTAGTGATGAGGGACTTAGAGTGAGTAATATGGGGACCCATGGCCAGTGAGAAGAGGAAAATACTAATCTAGAATTAAACGAAACAAGAGAGTGCCTGTCCAGGGGCACAGTGGGGTGACTGAGAGCTAAAGGGTGTCACCGACCAACTCTGCGCACTTGAGACCCAAACTCTAAAAGAGGCAGGAAATAGCCCCCATCCACTTGTCCTTTGGACAAATTGTAAAAGATGAACCATGCCGTCCTTATTCATAAGTGCATCTCTACACAGAAACATCAGAAGACCCGGGGCACGGGCATGGGTGACCGAGGAGGGACGCTTGGCGTCCATCAGCCAACCACGGGTCTTGCCCTGTGGTCACGTGGGGTCCACTCTGGGTTCGGCGGGCGGCTGTGTCTATTTGTGGTTACTGACTCGCTGCACAGGCGTTGATTTTATTTTGTTTTTTCGTGCCTGCGTTAGCAGCTGATTGAGGCGTAATCAGCTGGATCAACTGCAGAGCGATGCAAACTAGCGGTTAAAATGCCATAAATAACTCAATTGGCCACGTCGCAGGACGGTTATTTCTGTTCTATGCAGAGGGCTTATATAACCCCTGCAGCTCAACATTGGAGTGTTAGGAGCAGAGAGAACAGGGGAGCTCAATGCTGCTCCCTGTAGAGAGGCTCCCCGAGATGGATCCGCAGCTCCTCCTCCTCCGGAGTCCTTCCTCCCCACTTGTCTGGCCAGCCTCCCGATGAAGCCTCCATCGAGGTGTAGGAAACCAGCGCAGGACTCAGAACAATCACTGTGGCTTCTGCTGTTTGGTTGGACTGAACTTTGTGTCCATCTGTCCCCAGTGGGGCACACATGTGAATCTGCCTCCAGCCAGGGGGACAGGGGAGCGCACCCCACAGAACCTCAGGCACGTGCCCAGCAGGGGGGCTCCGGTTCCCAGCACGTGCCCACGGGGCCCCTCCCGGTGGCTCCTCCAGCAGTTCTCCATAGCCTCCGTCCAAGCTGAGTCGCTTCCGAGAGGCCTGAAACAGGCCGTGAATCCACCCAGGGTCCACCTAAAAGCACACATGGCCACCTCCATGTGCCACTGGTCAAAGTAGGCCCAGGGGGAGGAGAAAGAGATGGCAGAGCTCAGCTGGGGTGATTGGCACTCCATGGGCGCTGAGGAGCCAGGAGGGAGCCCCACACACAGGCCAGGAGCCGGGCCAGCGGCAGTGGATACCCGTCCACCACCTGGCTCTGTCCAGGGGTCTCCTCAGCTCTTTCCTCTGCACTGGACTGTTCCTTTTACCCACTGCTGTACCTGGCAGCTTTTCCCCAGGCTGGGTCAGGATCCAGGGCCAAGAGACAGTGCATGTGACCAGAGGGGGGGGTCTCCAGGACAACAGGCACCCACACCCTGGGAGGCGAGTAGGGTGAGGACCAAGTAACTGCAAGAGGAAGTCCCCGGACCTCTGCTCGTCTCCTAAGTGGGACCAGGCAAAGCCTGGGCAGGGGTCACCTGGAGGGTTAGATCAGCTAGTGAAGCTCAGGGCTCAGTGCTCGAAGCAGCATCTACACAAAGCCAGTGTTAGAATCTGCCACTGTGACAAAACAGCCCGAGGCCATGAGTCCATGCCCTGGGCAACCTTGGTTTGTCCAAGCACTGGGGTGGTCAAGGTCTGCAATGGTGCAAATGTGTCCTGTCATGCCCCCCTCCCTGCTTGTGTCCGTGATGAATTCAGGTGGGCTGTCCTGGAACCCTAGAGTGCAAGTTGTTACAAAGGAGCAACGTCCATCACTCCCTGCTCTTTGGCTTCTTGTCTCCTCCTCTGATTCCTTTCATATATATTCCTGCCAGGACACCACCTGCCATGAGGTCCTTAGCAGAGGTGGGGGTCACCCAATCTTGGACTTTCAGCATCAAAACCATGAGCTAAAGAATCCTTTTTTTCTTTTTAGAATATCTAGCCTCTGGTACTTTGTTATAGCAACAGGAAAGTAGTTTAATATACGGTTCATGTAGATGGAGGGATCTGGAAGGAATCAATCCTCTAGAAAAGGGGACAAAGACCTCTCAGGCCAAGACTCACACAGACTCAGACCTCTGTGATCACCCCAGACACCCCCAAGCTATGCTTTCATTTAGTAATTTTTACCCATTTTGCTAATGGAGGGCCCTTCCATGGCAGATCTGTGCTCAGCCTTGGGCTGATGTTGAATCCCTGGCTGGCATCCTCTCCTGCTCCAGCCTCTCCCTGACCAAGGCAGGCTCAGGGCAGGGCTCCCAGCCGTCTGCCCTCCCTGGGCTGGGCTCCCCGTGTCTTCCCAGCCTACCCTCAGCCCCCGGCCCCCATCTGCTGGCTGCCTGCGTTTCTCCCCTCTGCGCGGTGATTTTCGGGACCTTGCTTCCCCCGGCAATTCATCATGTGGGCTTAAGGACCACTCATTTAAAGATTGCCTCTGTCACTCACACGCCTCATTTCCCTCAGCCTGAAGCCACCGCCTGGGTCCTGGAGTCGGCTGGCCTGGCCCTCGCGGCCACGTCCCATCAGTTTCACAAGGCTGGGGGATGTCTACATTGGAAGAGCCCCGGACGGGCTGCGCCACTTCCTGTCAGCTTCTCCGAAGCAGGTGCAGCCCTCAGGACCCCCGGCTTCCTGCCGGGACCTAGCTGGGTTTTCAGGGACAACAGCCACCATGCCCAAGGCCTAAGGGCAGCCTTGGGGGCTGGTGTGGGGAGAGGGCAGACTCTGCTCCACCCCAGAGCGAGCTCCCCAGACAGACCCTGGCTCCTCAGGCACTTCCTCCCAGGGAATGATAGGGTCCTCCCTGCTGGGGTGCAGAGCTGGGAGGGGACACTGGAGCTCTTGAGAGGGCCTGCGGGGCCTGCCCGGCTTCTGCTGGCTGGGAAGGGCCCCACACTCCGCCCATCGCCTGGGGCCCACCCCTCCTGTCTCCTCTCCATCCTGAAAGTCAGATTTGCTTTTCAAAAGCTGAAAACCTGACTGTCCCCAGCCAAGATGACGTCCACCTTGGGAGCCTCCCACCACCCACCCTCAGCCTCCTCCCCACGCACTGGAGCGTCCACGGGTCCCAGCTGCCCCCGGTCACCTCCCCACCCTCCGGACCCGTGGGACCTGCTCCTCAGCTCCAGGCCACAGACCAGGGCCGAGGCAATGTAGGTGCTGTCTCCAGGCCTGGGGGACAGGGACGGAGGCTCCATGGCCGGGGAGCCACAGGGGATGCGATGCTGTGTCTGACCACCCTGAGTCCTGCCCCTGGTGAGCCTCCCTCCACCCCATGCCTCTCCCTGAGGCTCCATCACGACTCCAGCCCCCACCCTGCCCTGGCCCTCTGTCTGGCCATGGACCCTGGAGGCTTTCCTGTCCACCTCCCTGCCAACTGCACATCCCGGGGGCCCTCCAGACCCCTCCCCAAGGGCAGGAGCAGGCGTGGAAGGTCAAGGTGGCAGGAGGAGCAGAGGCTGCTTCCTGACATGAGCTCGTCACAGGAAGGGAGCCTGCCCCCTCAGGGGAGAGCCAGGCCTCCAGGAGGTGGCAGGGGTCCTCCAGGGAGCAGCCGGGCCCTCCTGCTGGGCAGCCTGGAGGTGCAGGGCTGAGTGGTCCCCGTGACAGGTGGGCAAGCCAGGTGGGCCTTGGTGGGAGGCAAGGACAGAGCCTGTGTTCCCAGAGGCCGAGGGTGGAGGGTTTTACTGACCACCCCAGGGCAGGGGGTCCTGAACTAGGCAGGGGCCTGGGATCCTGGGGACAGAGCTGGGACAGGGACAGCTCTGAGTCTCCTGGTCTGGGTCCAGCTGGTCAGGTGGCTCGGGGTGAGATTGTCCCTCCGTCCCTCTTAGCTGGCCAGCTCTCTATTGCTATGACAAACGCCTTGGATCATGATCAGGGAGAGGGAAAAGGTGTGACTCGGCCCATGGATCTGGAGGTTCAGTCCACGGTCAGTGGACCCCGCTGCCCTGAACTCATGGTGGGGCGGCCCGTCGTGGGGGTCCTGCTGTAGAGCAGACCACTGGCCTCATGGCCGGGGGGCAGTGAGCAAGAGAAGACTGCGAGCCCGCAGTCGCTGTGCAGGGCACACCCCACTGACCTGAAGGCTCCCCGAAGGGCCCCACCTCTCAGAGCTCCCACCCACTCCCAGGAGCACCGAGCTGGAACCCAGCCTTCGACACCTGGGGCTTTGGGGACACTTAAGATCCAAACTGTGACATCTCGGGAGAGGGACAACGTGCATGGCTTCTGATGTAGAAAATCAAGAATTCTGGTGTCCCCTCTGCCTCTCTTGTGCTGGGCAATGCTCTCCTGCAGGTCACTTCATGGGGACAAGTCTGGTTACCCCAGCTATAGCTGCTGTTTCCCAGGTGGACTCAAGAGCCTAACTGGGCTCAGCTCCACCATGGACGTGGGCCTGAGAGCCGAGCCCTCTGGCTCCTGGGCCTGACCAGCACGACAGGCCTCCCTCCCCTGCAGGCGGGGCTTCTGCCCTTCCAGACGGCTCCACGGCCAGGTCCTTCCCATACACTCAGGGGCGACCCCTGCCTCCTCCCAGGGGAAACACGTGGGGTGGGTGGAGGGTGGCAGACTCCCCATCCTGCTCCCTCCCACTGGCAGATGAACTTGCAGGTGAGGCTTCAAGGCAGCCAGGAGCCAGGAGCTCCGGGCCCAGCCCTGCCACGCCCAAGTCCTCACCTGAGCACCTGCGTCCCCTGTGGAGATACCCTCCTCCCCCCTGGAGCCCCCTCTGATCTTGTGCTCTGAGGTCCGTCTTGCTTTGGCTAGGGTGGGGTTGGGTGGGGGTGCAGGAGAGGAATGGGGTGTGGACGACTCCCCCAAGCCCCAGCCCCGAACCCAGCAGGCAGACCTCAGGGAACAGCGGATCTGACCTTGGGTGTTCAGGGCTCTCCAGACTTCCAGACAGTGCAGTTGTCAGAAGCAGACGAGGCAGCCATCCAGACAAGGGCCACTTCTGCAGGCCAAAGGTGGTCGACCCATGGCCAGTCCAGAGCAGAGGCGTGCTTCGAGCTGCCTGGCCTTACCTTCTGTGATGAGCAGAGGGAGGATTGGAAGCCAGAGAGAGGGACAGTCCCACAGGAACCCCCAGCTGGGACCAGGATCCAGGATGCCACGGCTCCACAAGCTCTGCTTCTTTCCCCTCCTGTCACTGGGAAGAGGGACACGGAATCTGCTACCTGGCCATCAGCGCCTGCCAGTCATCCCAGAACATGGTCCCCCAGGAAGCCACCTCCCATATGTCCCCCTCCGCTCACTCCTCAGGCTGGATGCTGGTCAGCATGGCCTCCCTCCCTGGGCCAGGCACCAGGCAGAGGGAAGGCTTTTCATTTAAAGTTAGCATTTCCCTTTGATGCCCTGAAGTTCTGAATCCATTGGCCGTTTCCCTGTAGATGCACAAAGCCACTGATTAAAGAAGCCAGGAAAGGCACAGTTACCAGAGCTGAGCTGTGGGCCAGGGCTGCCCCGTTCAACTGAGAAACGTCAGCAGGTCAGGCCGGGAGCCGCGCAGGGCCACCAGTGCCACCACGCTGCAGCTGGGGAGAGGCCCCAGACCGCCTGGAGAGGTGACTCCAGACACTGTCCCTCTGAAGTGCAGCCAGACCTGGGATTGGTTCAGGGACACTACCTGCTGGACAGGACACAGAAACGTCAACCCCCATTGTCAGGTGAACAACTGACCAGTCCATGGAGAAGTCGCGTGGTCAGTGAGGGTGGGAACAGCTGGGAGCACAGAGATGCTGGAGGCGGGGAAGGAGGAGCGGAGTTTGGGGGAAGGGGCAGGGAAGAGTCAGAGTGAGACAGAGGATGCCTGAAAACCAAAAACGTTAAAAAATAAAAATTAAGTCGGTCAGCATGGCCCCGCTCCAGAAACAAAGCAAAGGGGTTCAAATTTGCCTGAGCCTGGACCCTGAGTCCTCCCTACTCCTGGAGGGGCCACTGAGGGCCCTCTCCCTCAGGCCAAGGACCCTCCTCCACCCCACCTCCTCCCACCCTTCCCCGGGGCCCTCCCTCCCTCCAGGACCATGAGCAATGCCTGCAGTGGCCTGACCCTGCAGCGGCTGGACACGGCCTGGGGAGCTCTCTGTATTTTTGCAGCACAGCCAGGCCCACGTCCCAAGGATGGAGTTGGACGTGGCACTTCCCCACATTGTCCAGAGAGCACTGTGCCGTGCAGGCAAAGCCACCAAGGCTCCCTAGACCGCAGAAGCCCTGCCTGAGGTTCCCAATCCCGCCCCACGGACTCAGGTCCATCAGGCCAACGGTCGCCCTGTGGAGGAGGAGGGGAGTTGGCAGTGGCCAAGGTGGAGGGGCGCCAGGCTCCCCCCTCCGCCAGCTAGTCACCGTGCTCACGTGCTCTTTTCCCTGAGTTTGTGACAGTCAGCTCCGTGTCGGGGCACAGCAGTCACCCAAGAATCTGCCCTGCAGGATTTAAAGCAGGGAGTTGGGGGTACAGATGACAGAGAGCTCAGGAGCAAGACCACTCAGCCCCTGTGGTGCTGGGGGCTCAGGGGGAGGCCGGTCCTGGAGTGCGGGTCACCTGGTGGGAGCTGCAGCCACAGGAGCCCGTCCTGCTGGGCACGAGGTGAGGCAGCCCAATGCAGCCATAGAGGCTCTCCTCTGCCAGACCCAGTTCCAGACCAGTTACAGACACAGAAGCCTGGAAGACACAGCTGTGGGGTCAAGTCCAAGGGCAAACAGGCCCAGGACCCCACAGGATTCCAAGTGAATCCTCACCGGAGCGAAGGGTTTGCTCCACCCCTCAGTCGCCCTACTGGAAACTGTCTGCTCTCCTGTCCCCGGAGGAGCAGAGGGGAGCTGTCCGGGGGCTCAGCAGGGCCTGCACTGACCCTGGGTCTTCCACACCCAGAAAGGACTTGCCCTGCCCCATCCTGCTGAGGTGGGGCACCAGTGGCTTTACAGGAAGAGAGGCCCCAGCCAACACATGTCCCTCCACCATGTTGCGATGCAGAGACCCCCACCGGACGCCAGCGCCACCTTCGTCCACTCTCAGCCTCCAGGACCACGAGCCAAATCAAAGCCTTTTTGTAAAATAAATGGCCCAGCCTGCAGGGATGTGGACAGAGACACAACCCACCAGTTCTCATGTTTAAAACGATTCCCGAGTCAAGTGTCAGCACCACCCAGGAACGAGTGGGAGAAAGATCCCCAGACCCGCTTGGTTGTGTTCTCTAAGCTCTAGAAGAGCTTACAGCTGATTTCCAGGAACACATCCACCCAGTGGCTCCGCTCGGTCTTTGTTATCTTGTGAAAGACAAATACGGCTCACATAAAATCCCGTACCATGTTCCCGGCTTGTCCCCTCCGAAACACCTGCCCCTGAAATGTATGTCCGGTGATTACCATTTTGCACACAATAGCAAAAAACACAAGCCCCGTGGAATTTATAGAGGGCGGTAGTTTTAATCATCTTTTATGGTCTGCCTTAATTGTATATCATTTTTAATGACAGTTTAAAAAATAAGTTATTCTTGCTGACATTTTTATGACCTATTTAATATCACAGATCAGGAGTTTTATTGCAGTGCATTCTGGGGATTGTAGACCAACTAGGAAGCTGGAGGGGGCTGCCCTGGTGGAGGGGCAGGTTGTGGAGGGCGGGGGAGGGCGAGTGCGGCCGTACAGCAGAACCACTTCCGATTACAGGCTTTACCCTGGGCTTTTATTTCTGTGTCTGTACAATAATTGTAATTTTACTGCAAAAGCTGAGTGTTGGATAAAGACTTCCCTTCAGGGGTAATTTAATTTAATATTAAAAAAAAAAAAAGTGCTGCCCAGGGTCAGTATTAGAGGGAAGCAGGAGAGGATCCAAGAGCTGCCCCCCCACTCAGGCACGGGCTGCGTCCCTCAGGGCTGGCCGGCTGGCTCTGGCCCCGCTAGGGAACACGATGTCTTAATACAGGGATAAAAAATGAAAGTTCCGCTAATTATTAAGCCAACAATGTCGTAACCTCTTTTCAACAGTTTTGAGCAGGGAAAAAATCCTAAACAAACAAGAAAAAAAAATGTGCCATTCTGGGTTTTCAGAGACGGCTCCCTCTCCAGCCTGCTCAGAACTAGAGCAAGCCCAGGCTGAGCAGAGTTGGACCCCACGCCCGTCGTTGGGAATAGCAGCCCCCTTCCACCCTCCACAATCCCAGCAGGCTCTGCCCTGCTCAGCGCCTGGGCCAGCCTCAGCCCTGCCCTGGTGAGGAAGGGGTTAAGGGGCCGGCTGGCTCTCTGTGCACAGTAAAGGGCTGAAGGGTCCCCTGAGCGCTCCAGGCCCCCCACACCCCTGCAGCTGAGGCAGCACAAATGGCCGGCGTTAGCTTAATGCCTCAAGAAGCTGCGGCTCCGAGTGGCCCACATCCAGCCAAGATCGCTGGAGTCATCAAACTGAGACCCTTTCCTCTCCATTCGCCACCAGACAGCAGCGCCGTAATGGCTGGGGTGCTGAGCACACTTGATAGGATTGCAAGCCGCCCGCTGAGACAGGAGGCTAATGGGACGTGGAACTGCGCACGAGGCTCTGGAAAGATGGTCTCGCCTGGGAGAAAATGGATGGGCGATCGGGGGCCAGAGGCAGGAGGGAGGGCTTAACAAGCAGAGAGTGGAAGCTTCCAGAAGCACCCTGGAGGGTCCACAGTGGAGAGTGGACACCCCAGTGAGCCCCACCGTGGCCGGTCTGGGCAGATGACAACCAGAGCTGCTCACTAGCCTGGGGAGCAGGAGTCGCGGCCCTGGGAGGCGTGCGTCTGGGCTTGAGGCTGTGCCTGGGGCTTAAGAAGCCCATGTCTCTGGGCAGCCCGTTCTCCAGGATAAACAGGCATCCTCCCAAGCTCCTCTGACCACGCCACCCTCATGCCAGACCCAGGGACCGTGTCCAGGGAGACTCACCAGGCGCTCCAAGGAGCATGGTCCCAGCCTGAGGACGACGGTGGCAGCTGAGCAGAGCACAGGTGGCGAGTTGCCCCGTCTGCAGAAGCCCACTTCCAGGGCAGGGGCTGAGGGTCCTCCCACGTCCTTTCTTGCAGGTCTGTGGGGTGGCCCTCCCCCACGGGGCTGGCAGTGAACCTGACAGGCGCCAGGAAGCCGCAGGCGGAGGCCTCTTTCCTCTGCAGAAGTCCTCTGAGGATGCTGGGCTCTGGTGACAGCAATGGGGGACAGCCCAATGGGACTGTCCTCCTCCTCTAAAGCCACACCTTTGGCTAGTGTCTTATCAGTGTCTTGAACTTTTTTTTTAAATCATCAAGAAAAGAAGCAGGTGGCCACGAACTGCCAAACTTGGGCCCTAGAGGGTCAGTGGCAGGCTCCGTCCGGGCCACTGGGTGACCACGCTGGGTCTTCCCTCTCGTGGCCTGGGCTCCAGTGTCCCAAAGCTGGCTGTCATTCAGAGCCCTCACTGTGGCCAGCCAGCTGCAGTCACTGCCCCGATCTGTCTCAGGAGCTGGGTCCACACGTCCTGCGTGGTCCTGTGGGTCCCCGTGGTGAGGACTCAGGAACCGGCCCTCCCAAGCACTAGCTTGCAGTCCTTCCTTCCACAAGCAACACACCCCTCAATGGTGCCTGGTCTGCACCAGGCCCTGGGGCATGTCAGGGAGCAAGACGGAGCACCCCTCCTGGGTAAGCCTCTCTGTTGGAGGACGAGGAAGAAGGGACAGAGAAGTCGATTGTATCAGCAAGTGGGAAGATAGGGCTCTGCAGACACGAGTACTACTCAGTCAGGAAAAAGAAAGACACTCAAAACAGACCACTCTCAAAGTGACCATGTGCTCCTCCCCAGCCCTCCTCATCCACACCCCAAGTTGGGCTGTTTGCTTATGGGTCAATTGAGGGACATTCGGGCCACTTCTGGCTTTCAGCTGTGGCAAATGCAGCTGCTATGGACATCGGTGCGCACGCCTCTGTAAGGCCGTCTGCTTTCAGTTCTCTTGGGAAACGCCTGGGAGCACAGTGGCCACGTGCTATGACAGACCCATGTGTGACTCTTCAGGAAACGGCCAAACTGGTGTCCCAAAATGGTGGCACCACGTCACATCTCCAGCAGCACAGTGTTAGTTGGCTTCTTGTCCCTGTGGCCAAGATACCAGGCAAGAACAACCGAGAGGAAGAAAGACTTATTTGGGGCTCACAGTTTCCGTGGTACCGTCCATGGTCGGCCAACTCCATGGCTCTGGGCCAGAGGTGACGTGGAGCCTCGTGGCGGAGAAGCTCTGCTCTGTTTGTGGCAGCCAGAGGCAGAGAGAGAAAGGGGAAGAGGACATGGGGAAGAAGTGACCTTCTGGGGCAGCTCCGTGTCCCCCTCCTCCAGCCACGCCCCACCTGCCTGCAGTGACCACCAGGACGTCCACCCTACTAGGACGGACTGATGGGGTCAGAACTCTTGGGTCAGCCCCTTCACCTCGACACCCCTGCATCAGCCAGGAGCTTGGGGGCACTTCACATCCAGACCAGACAAGCAGGGAGGGAGGGTCCTGGTCCTCTGCATGCCCACCCACACCTGATAGAGGCCATCTCTTAAATGGACTGATTTCACACCTAATCGGTGACATGTCCTTTTGATTTTATTTTGCGTTTCTTTAACGGCTAATGATGGTGAGTATCTACCTAGGTGCCTACGTTCCCTCTGTGTGTCATTTAGTGAAGGGTATGTGACAGATTCTTAGCTTGTCCAAACCTGAAGCAGGCTTTTGAGCCCTCCCCCAGCCCATCTCCCCTGTCCACTTAGCCAAACGCCCTCCTGAATATTGACCACCTTCCATGGTGATTGGGCTCCTCCTCCTCCCCACACCAAGAGTGGTCCCCGGATCATCTTCAGTGAGAATCCTTAAGTCAGTCAGCCAGGAGCCCCCCGCCCTGATATTTCTTCTTAGTCATTTTCTAGACACTGGCCCTGCTCCATCCTGGGCTGAAGTCCCCACTTGCCCATATCCTGTTCAGAGCCCAGCCCGGCCTCTCCTCCCCACGGCAGTGAGACTCTGCCAGGGTCGCTGCACCTCTATCCGTGGTCCTGAATAAAGCCTGCCTCACCATACATCATCCAACATCTTTTCTTGAACCTAAGTTCAAATCTTTGCCATTTTTTTTTCCTACTGGGTCATTTTTTGTACTGAATTTTGATTGTTTTGTTTTGTTGTGGAGCTGGGGACCGAGCGCAGGCCTCACACGTGGTAGGCGAGCACTCTACCACTGAGCTCCCGCCCCGGGGCAAAGGTCTGAAAGTTCTCTTTACATTCTGGAAAGCAGTCCACCCTAAAATATGTGATTCCCAAATGCTTTCTGCAAGTCTATGATCCAACTTTCTTTTAGCATATCTTATAGAGAGTGGTACTGTAGATTGTCATGGAGACAGATTCTTCAACGTGTTTTGTTATAGAAGAACTTAGGATGTTGAATCTAATAGGTCTTTGTCTAATCCAAGGTCACAATCCAAGATCTTCCATGTTTTTAACAGAAGTTTTACAGTTTTAGATTTGGTCTCTGATCGGTTTTTGGTTAATTTTTACATTCGGTGCAAGGTACAAATCCAAGTCCGTTTTATTTCACACCAATATATAATCATTGTAGATACACATGTGAATAGGAAAAAGAAACGGAGGACTGCCCTTTGTCAGACATCAGGTTCCCACGTGTGTAGGTTGTTCCCGGCCTGCTCCCTGCTGCTGACCTCGTTGTCCCACTTGATGCCCACACCCCTGGCCTCGGCTCTGTGAGCTTCACCATGTCTGGAGCCAGGCAGTGTTGGGGGTCATTCTATTCCCCTCGAGCGGCTCTGACTGCTCCATGGCCTTTGTATTTTTATGTGAATTTCAGCATCAGTTTGTCAATTTCTATGAAAGACCCTCTGCTCGGCACTCCCCCGAATCCACAGATCCATCTGCAGAGAACCTGTGTCTTGGAGATGCCAAGTCTTGTCATCAGAGACTTAGTATCTCTCTGCATATCTACATCTTTTTAAATTTCCCTTGGGAATGTTTTATAGTTTCCAGGGTACATGTCTAAAAAATCCTTTGATAGATTTATTCCTAGGAATTCATATTTTGATGCATTTCTTGAAGACATCATTTTAACTTATGTCCTTTTTTCTTTTTTGTTATTTTTAGTTATATGTGACAGTAGATACATCTTGACATATCATACACACATGGAGTGTAACTCCCCATTCTTGTGGGTGGACATGACGTGGAGTTATCCTGGTTGTGTATTCATCTATGAACATAGGGGGAGAGTGATGTCCGAGTCATTCCACTGTCTTTCCCCTCCCCGTCCCCATCCCCTTCCCTCATTCCCCTCTGTCTAATCCCATGAACCTCCCCTCCTTCCTCTCCCTGACCCCCACCTACTGGGAGTCAGCATCTGCATATCAGAAGTAACACTGGGCCTTTGGTTTCTTGGGATTGGCTTATTTCACTTAGCATGATAGCCTCCAGTACCATCCATTTACAGCAAATGCCATAATTATACCCAAAGGACTTAAAATCAGCGTTCTATAGTGACGGGGCCACATCAATGTTCACAGCAGCTCAATTAACAATAGCTGAGCTATGGAACCAACCTACATGCCTTTCAATAGATTAATAGATAAAGGAAATGTGGTACATCAACACAAGGGAATATTACTCCGCCATAAAGAAAAATAAAATTATGGCATTTGCCAGTAAATGAATGGAACTGGAGGCTATCAATGACACTTTTGTGGTATTTTCAGTTTCCAGTTGCTTGTTACTAGCACAACACAATTAATTTTTGACCTTATTTTCTACAATCTCACTAAATTAACTTATTAATTCTAGTAGCTTTTTGTAGGTTTTGTTGAATTTTTCTGCATGTTGTCTGTGAGCAAAAACAGACTTTCTCCTGTTTTTATAACCTGAGTGCCTTTTTTTTTCCATACCTTATTGCAATGGCAAAAGTGTGTCAAACTTAACTGGCAAGAAAAGATGTCCTGGTCTTGGATGTTAAAGGGAAGCTTAGCTCTATGTTTTTCTTAGATATCCTTTTTCAGGTTGTATTAACCATGTCTTTTTACTTTCTGAATTTCTGATCCTTTGACATCTTAGGGTCTTGCTGACTCTGAGGGTACTGTCCCTCCTAGGATGGCCACTGCCTAGAGATAGGAATCAACTCACATGCTGACCAGCTAATCCAGAGCCGTCTGCACAGCCACCTCCTTTATGAAGCTCTTTCACTCTGGGTGGATATTCCCCTGCCCTGGTCACTCCAGGGCCAGGTAATGTGGGATTCCACTACGACACACCTAGGGGACTCATAAGGTGTCAATCAAAAGTTACGAAACATGAAAAACAAAGAAAAAAGCAGAAGTCATCGTCAAGAGGAGAAACAGCTAACAGAACAAGACCCAGAGATGACCAGATATCGGAACTATCAGTCAGGGCCCATAAATCACTGAGATTGCTGTGTTAAAGGTCAAGGAGAAAAAAGTAGGCACCAGGCGTGACCCAACAGAACTGAAAGTTCAAACGCTGAAAGCTGAAGACAGAGCCGGGAACTTGAGACTTCACCGTGTCCCAATGAAGTCACATCTGCAGGTCGTAAAGATCAATTCCTGGGATTCAACATCTTTTTCTGGGACGCAGTTCAGTCTGTACAAGCACCAAGCATATTAAGTAACAGGAGGGGCTGCGGTCCCATGTTCTTGCCTAGAAATGACGCATCTCTTCTCTGTCAGTTGTTGGGGGTTTGGATCAACTTGGTCTGTGTATCCTCACGCCTGGGGTCAGCTTGACTGCGCCCAGCCTTGGAAATCCTCAAAGCCTCATGTTTAGCAGGTGAGCAGGGTGCCAGGGTTACTTTCAAAGTCTGTGCTCTATCCTCAAAGCCTCATGTTTAGCAGGTGAGCAGGGTGCCAGGGTTACTTTCAAAGTCTGTGCTCTATCCTCACCTTTGGTATCCGCGCTTCAGAGGCGGCCTCCCTCCTGGCCACCCTGCTCTCGCGAGGCTGGTGGGAGGAGGCAGGGGCAGGGGCAGGGCTGCTCAACCTCTGTTACAGCCTCCCTGTGAGTCCGGCCCTGTGTGCCTGCACCTCTGGGGGGTCTTCTCAGCCATCCTCCTCTCCTGCCAGAGCCAGCTCTGCCTGGTGAGTGAAAGGGCCCTCCTAGGGGCTCACTCCTCCTGCTGCCCCAGGACCAGCGGTCCCTGAGGCTACTGCAGTGGACCTGGGTTTATGCCTCCCCCCTCCCCCTGCCCTTCCCTGTTCTTCCCCAGCACAGGGTCCCTCCCTCCTCCCTGGGACATCTGGCCTGGCCGCCTCTGCCCAGAGGGCTCATGCTGCGGTCCCAGGGCTGTGCTGCTGTGCTGGCCCACCCTGGGCTCCATCCGCTCCTGGGCTTCCAGCTGGACCCTCCCACGTCCACGTCTACGGCAGTCCCTATTCCTCCAGAACTCCACCACGGGCTGGCTCGGGCCACGTGCCCTGGGCCTCACGGGGCCTGTTGGCCTGGGATTCAAGGCAGCCATTTCCCTGTGCCCTCAGCTTGCCGGTGGGTCAAGAAGAGCCGTGCGTCCGCCTGGCCTCGGTGCTGGACAGGAGTGGCTGTCCATCCGGATTTCTGCGTCTGCCATGGAGGGGAGCTAGCAGACACGCGCCGGGTTTGCAGGGCGTACCCCTCCTCTGCCTGTAGTTCTCACTCGGCTCTTTGGATCTAGGACCCAAATCCACTTCAAGGCTGATTGGCAGGAGGAGGGCGGTTGCCTTCACGGACGTGGAGGTGGGCCTCTCCGCACCAAGCGACGTCTGAGGCAGTGACGATGCCTTTGCAGGTTCTAGACGAAGAGCGATGATGGCGAAGGGGCCGACAGATGGACCAGGTGGTGAGTTCTAGGGTGTCCCTCAGCTGCGTGGGGGAGGGAAGAGGAGGGTGAGCCCCCAAGACTCCTTATGGAGGTTCACCCCAACCCCATCCCCAGGCTCTGGGATGGAGCTGCGCCCCTGGCCTGGAACTGAGGGGACACCCCTCCCCAAAGAGTCCGTGTGGGTCTCGCTGTGCGGGAGAGAGACAGGCCAACAGGCCTCTCTGCAGCTCCAATCCCCAGGTGGCCCCAGATTGAAATGACCGGCGCTCCCTCGGCCCACCTGGAGCCGCTCTGCCTTAACCCCTGGGGTCTTACCTGCCCCCTCTCTCCCCCGCTCTGCTGCTGAGACCATCCCGCAGGCCAAGACGCTGAGGCAGAGAGAGACCACTCAGCGCACCCAGCACCACGAGCTGAGGTGGGTCCTGGACTTGAGCATGGGCCTTGCCCTCTGAATCCTAAACTGCCACCTCTCGGCAGCACACACTTTCCTAGCATCTGTCCAGTGGTGTAGAAGGGAGAAGGGGAAGGAGCTCTGCCGAGCCTGGGGGCCCATCGCCCTCCCCATCTCGCCCTCTGGCCCGAGGCACCAAGCTCCTGTGTGGCCAGCTGCTGTGGACCCAGGGCCTGTGCAAGACCCCAGATGCAGGGCTTCGTAGCAGGGATGGGACTGATCTGTGTGCGGGAGCGTCCACATCCGAGGAGCAACAACCGTCTTGTCAGAAAATTCCCAGCCATTTAGATGTCTTCACAGTGGTGTTTTCCGAGACTCTACAGCTCTGAGACCATGGTCTGCTGTCCACAGCCCGGGGCTTGGTTCACGCAGGAGGACGCACCTCCGTCAGCACCCACTAAGCAGATCCCAACTGGCGAAGGCCTCTGCTCTTGCTGACAGAGTAATTTAGTGTCGTGAGTTTCAGGGACTCAAATCCAAAGCAGAAGGCAAAATTGCATGCACACTCCCGCAAAGCATAGCAGGATGGCGTTTAGACGTCCTGTGAGTCACTCAGGGACAGGGGGCCTCGAGTCTCCAACAGGGCAGGGGCTTCCTGGTCCTCCTCCCACTTCTCCCTACTTCAAAATCGAGTGTTATTTCTCCTGCACTTGCCTTTCCAGGCTGCACCTTCTTAGAATATGAACAAAAAGATCCAAATCTTGCCTGTAGAGACCCCCCATCTTTCCCTCCGGGGATGGATGCTGCTGCAAGACCACCCTGCCCATCAGAAGCTTCCCACATGCTCTGAGATTGGAGGCCAGGAGCCTCCACCAACCAGCCAGTCTCCCTGGCTCGGGGCCCTGCCCTGCCTGCTTAGGTCTGCGCTGCTCACAGGATTTCCAAGGTCCTCCGAAAGACCACCCTTCCGGAAAGGGCTCCAAACACGAGTGTGTGTGTGTGTGTGTGTGTGTGTGTGTGTGTGCGTGCGTGCACCTGTGTGTGCATGTGTGTACGTGTGTGTGAACACAGGTGCACCAACGATGCCAGTTATCACCCAGTTAAACCCGCTCGGCACACTGGAGACTCGTGAGGAGCAGGCTGACCTCCGGGCTCTGTTCGGACCCTTGCACACACCCTGTAGGCAGTGATTTGATCTGTCTTCGTGAGTGAACAACAGAACAAAAGCAGAGAGCAAAATAAAAAGCCTTTGATGATGAGACATTTTACAGTCACGGCCCAGATGAGAGCCACGTGGGTCAGAGCTCCAGGTCCTGAGTTGAGTCTGAGCGCCCAGACGTGGTTTCCAGCGTCCCTTTACACATCTGTCATTATGGTTATGACAACTGCTCTCAGCACACTGCTGTTATTTTGTCTGGAGAAGCATCCCAAGGGACAGCAGATTGCCACAAAGACATTGTCTTGAAACGTCTCCCTGAGAGCTTGGGGCTCCGCCTTTCAGCCTGATGTGAGGATGAACTGGAAATATAAACCAATCCTGGCCAGGCACACAGGTGCACGCCTGAAATCCCACCACTCAGGAAGCTGAGACAAGAGGGTCGCAAGTTTAAGGCCAGCCTCAGCCACATAATGCTGCCCTAAGCAACTGAGCAAGACCCTGTCTCAAAATAAAAACAAATAAAAAGGGTCGGGTATGTGGTCAAGTGACAAAGTGCCCCTGGGTTCAATCCCAAGGACCAAAAATGTATAAAACCTACTCCTTCCCCCATCAGGGAGACCGTACTGGCATGAGGCTCAAGGGGAAGCCAGGGTCCAGTCTGACGTGATACAGGGGTGGCTGGGAATGTGTCACCAGGGCCAGTGGCCAAGCACAATGTGCCGGGAATCTCGACCCTGGAGAACACGTCTTTCCATCCATCATCTCTGCATTTGCCAGCCGAGGTGTCCATCAGCTTTGAAAGTGACTGATCAAATCCACAGAGTGACACAGTCCAAAGCCACCGCGGCAGCACTGACGGTGTGTGTCCAGAAGGACTGAGTGGGCGGAGTCCGGAGCCCAGGAGGGCCGGTTTTCAGCATTCTGAAGTTCACCAAACTTAAACTCAGGCAGACAAGCACAGCTGCAGTGGTCACTCCCCAGGTTTCGCATGCGCCCTGAGTACTGCCTGAGGCAACCATTGGGGTAGATCCCTCCTGAAGCTCCGTGCAGTGGCCCAGGGTGGTTGCTGCCAAGAGCCCAGCTGGGTCCCCTGTCCCAGGCTCACGTGCTTCAACACTGGCCACCTGTCCAGGAGGATCTGCCACAGTTGAGTCAGCAGATGGACTTCCTGCCCACTCCCCCTTCTGGGTGCTGACTGCATTCAGATTCACTGGTCACTGCCCGTTGGCCAGCTGTCAATGGAAAACTCAGCCCTGGGACCAGACTGCCCCGTGGAGCAGGTGGGGCAGGATCAGGGAAGAAGGCTGAGCTAAACTAAGCATGCTCCCCAGAGGGTGCCTTGGGCATATGTGTGCCAAGTCCTATCTACACTCTGTCCCCATCACATCCCCGTCCGTGCCGAGGTTTCTGCAGGGACGGTGTCTGAGGTCAACTCCTGGGGCCAGCTACAGGCCTGACCTAGACACCCAGTTCCCCATGGCTCCCTGATCCTTAAGGGTGACACCAACAGGGAAGGATTGGCCCTCAGAACCAGAGAGGGGACCCGCTCCGGCTCCTTCCAATCTACTCCCCACCTCAGCTTCATTGATCTCAGATAACAAACACCAAGTTCTAGAAAACTCACACGCACAACTGGGAAGCCCCTGGGGTCCCTCACCCGCCCTGGAGACAGGCTGGCCTGGCCACATGGAAGACGGCCATCCAGCTCAGCACGACTCTGCCCTGCCTTGCAGGACTCTGGGGCAGGGACAAAGGTCTCCTTCTTCAAGGAGCTTGTGGCTCTGGAGAGTGGACGGGGCAGGAAATTGGAGCATGGACATCACAGAGAGCTCAGTCCTGGTCCCTGAGGCCCGTTCAATAACCAGGACATGACTTTGAGAAAAAGGGAAAAGAAGGCTTATTGCTTTGCCAACAAGGAGAAGCCCGGGAACTCCTGTCCCAGAGCCTGTGGCTGCCCATCGGGGGAACAGGGGGTTTTAAGAGCTGTCTCTGTCCGAGGTGGAATCCCCTGGTTAACTCCGGAGACAGTCATTCCTGAGATTCCCGGTGTCATCTCCAAGTGGACGACTTTGTCCTGTGGTGTGTGTCTCAAGGACAGAGGGCTCTGCCCAGGATGGGAAAGAAGCTAATCCTGTTTCCCCTGAGGCCAGGCTGGGAGAGATTAGGGAGAGGAGGGGTTAGGGAGGGAGGGGGAGAGGAAGAGAAAGAGCATGTCCATTTAAAAACAAGTTGCAGTGGCAGAGCAGCAAGGGCTGCACTCAAAGAATCCAGACGGCACTGGCCACTGTCACAGGAGCACCTTGACGAGTTCCCAAGAAGCTGGGAGAGAGCCCGGTGGGGGGAAGGGTGGGCTGTGTATGTGCAGCCACAGAGAGGGCTGCGGAGTGAAGACGCCACACCTGTGGCCGCCTACCACCCGAGTCAGCCAGAAAGACCCCGTCCAGGGCCAGGGCCCCAAGCCTGAGGCGCCCTCGGGTTGCACAACAAATGCAGAGGTAGACCTCTCCCTTCAAAGAAAAAGATCAACTTCTTAACAGTGACTTGGTGTGGAACAGGAATCCCCAGAGCTGGTCCCCAAGGGGAAGCATCCCCAAGCCAAGGAGACCAAGGGGACCGTCCCCCCCCCCACTGCCCATGAAATCCTTGTCCGTTCCCCATCAAATTCTACTTGGGCCAAAAGCACCACCAGGAAACCCTGAGCTGGTCGCAGGTCCCTTATTCCAACAAGCCAGGAGGGGTGACCCCCAGGCCAGGAGTCCACCTCAGCCAGGCTCCTCTCGGGGGCTCGCTAACCCTGGTGTTCAGCTGAAAAATGGGAATGACACTGGCCATACTCAGGGAAGCCACCTGGGGGAGCAGGTGAGGTCACGTTCTGGGACCAACGGAGTCCACACCTGGGAGGGCTCTGGACGCACTTCGGGCTGGCTGTCCCTGTGTGAACGGAAGACACTGTCCCTCACAGTGACCAAGGGACTTCAAGGGGGCACAAGTGTCGTCATGGGGTCTAGAGCCCAGTGGCTCCCGCCTCCTCCTGGGCTGGGGAAGGATGGTGAGGTGCGGGTCCTGGCGGGAGGCGTTTTGTTAGAGGAGCAATGGGAGTCTCATCCACGGGACAGGGCAGCCCCCAGAGGAGGCCAGGGTGGCCCGCGTGCCCTCCTGCTTGTGTCCAACACAGACATTCCACTCCACCGAGAGGGGTCCAGAAGTGAGTGCCACCTTCAGAGCCACAGCTCCCAGGTGCTGCCTGGGCTTGGGGGCTCTGGGGGGAGGGTCCCTGCTCTGAGGCCCTCCCCCCTCTGTCCCTCCCTTCACCTCCACAGCAAGTTCTCCCTGGGGACTCCACGGCCACTCCTGGCAGCAATTCCTGCAGCCCTTTCCACTGACTGGCTTGCTGCCCTGCTCCTGCTGGACCATGAACACCCCACACTAGCCCCAGGCCTGCTTTGCTCAGCCCAGGGCATGGCGCACAGTAGGTGCTCAACCGACCCCCATTGAAGAAATGGATGAACGCAGGGCCAGCCCTCGGCACCTCCTCCCGGTGTGCTCCTGAGCCAGGCTGAGGCTGGGGTCAGGGAGACAAAGGCAGACAGGGAGTGGGGGGCAGCCTGGTCTCCTCTGCCATGACGTCTGCGGTGCCCGGTCCTGACCCTGAGGAGAGAGCCCTGTACGCTCCTCTCCTGAGACCATGCAGGGAGCCCACAAGCACAAGCCTGGACGACAGGAAGAAAAGGCGCATCCTCGGAGATGAAGACATCGCAGACCCGACATGGGACAGGCCCCGGGGTTTCCGTTAACATCCGGGGGCCCCGGGAGGACGACTCAGACCTCGCTGGGAGGGGAGAGGGCTCCAGAAGACTAAGGAGGGAAATTGTCCTCGAAAGGTCAGATGTTTTCTCTCACTTTGCCAAGAGTGAGGCTTTGATTTCTCAGTGGACAGCTAATTCACTTTCAGACGCCTGCTGCTGGCTGAATTCCCACCGAGGGACGCGAGCGGTGATTTCAATTTGTGTTGGAATTAATGCCCCTGCTCAAAGAGACACGGCGAGTTCTGGGCAGTCCTAATGGGCGAGAGCTGATGTTCCTCCTCTGAGTCAGGAGGCGGGCCTCAAGAATTCAGGGTAAAACTCCTGCTGTCCCAGTGGGGGCAGAACCTTCCAGAAGCCACTGTCCTGTGTTTGGGGAGAGCCGAGTCATGCCCGATGCCTTCGGGGAAAAGCTGAAGCTGCTGCAACCAGAGGACAGCAGCTGGGGCGGGGCGTGGTCTGAACGGCCCCCCAAGGAAAGAAACCAGGCCCAGAGAAGGTGGGGGAGACCTGCCGAGACCTCGAGAGGAGGGGCCCGAGAGGGAGTGTCCCCAGAAGTCAGGAGCCACAGACCATCCCTCAGGTCGCTGGTGTCGGAAGGCATTTCCTTAGGAAGGCCACCTGCAGGAGACCTGGGGTGGAAGGCCAGGCCCTACCTTCCTGTCCAGCTGCTGAGACACCCCCCCACCCCCCATCCCCCACCCCCCCCACTCCCCCCCTCGTCTGCTGCGGCCACAGCCCTGGGGCACCGTGGAGGGGAAACGGGAGCCAGGACCGTCCTTGCTTCCTGACCCGGACCCTCAGGCTCCTTCTCTCTCTGCTTTCTGCCTTTCCCAGTCTGAATCCCAAGACGCTGTAAGTCGAGGCCCTCACCAAGGCTTTGGCACCCCATAAATTCTCAGGACCATTTTTTCATACCGTAAAAGTCGTGTCGTGATGGAGCCTGGCTTGATTGCCAGCTTGGAGTGTTGGCTGGGTGAGAAAGGAGATGAATGACTGGCAGCAGCCTCATTACCATGTGACATTCGAGGATGATTTACACCCAGCGGCAGACCACGCCCTGGGCACAGCACTGTGGGACTCACAGTCCCCCCCACTCCCACTGGCTGTGGGGAGACAGGGAAGTGGAGGGATCCGCCCAGTCTGTGCGAGTCTATGCGGGTTTTATCGCCTCGCCTGTTTATCAACAGGGAAGAGTGGTGCTCAGGGATCCCTGAGGGGCCCTGGAATGGGTGGATCCGGGGCGGGGAAGGGGGCGGGTCCCCTAGACTTTCAGAGAGAATGTGTCCTTGAAGGGAGAAGATGGTGGTCCTTGATCCTCCCAAGGGGGCGTCAGAGCCTCAAGCCCATCTTGGGCTTGAGTCTTTATCTTTTGGGTGTTACAGATACAAGACTCCCTCCTCCCGGAGCTTGGGGACCGCTGTCTCCCCCCATCGGGGTCATGGCCCCCCTGGGGAATACCTGACACTCTGAAATGAAGCAGGAAATCCTCGGGTTCTGGTTTCTGGGAGACTGCAGTTATCCACAGGTGTGTGTGTGTGTGTGTGTGTGTGTGTGTCCATGACTTAGAGTCACAGAGTCACAGCTGTTCATCTCCCTGGGCAGCACACCCGGAGCTCAGGAATAGATTTCTCCAGGTTTTCTGAGCATCCCTCTCTTCTCCAGGGAAAAATAGGTCAGCCCTCTTGGCAGAGAGTTGTAGACGGTCCCACTCCCACCTGTGAAGCCGGGGTGCGTGCCAAGGACTCAGACGAATGGGAGAGGAGAGCCCGGGAAATGGGAAAGAGGGTTCCCACACAGGAGACCCAGCTTCAAGAGCCCTCGCAGAGGACAGTGCCCACTGACCAGGCCCATGAGAGAGGAGGGGGTTTTCACTTGAGTCCAGAAGCTTCTCACGGTGACTTCGTCCAGCGCTGGCCCCCAGGATCCCATTGCTGTCCCACCTGCTTCTCAGGGGGAGGGGGCGGTCTATCGGGGAGCACTACCAGGGTCAGGTTCTGCACTGAGTTTCCTGACCCAGCGCTTCTGGGAAATTGCCGGAACACACCCTGTCCCTCGCAGCTGCACACTAGCCTGACTTCCACGAACTCTGTGTCTCTCGTGAGCTCCCTGGGTATCTGGATGGCAGCTCCTGGAGGCCTTGGGGTCAGATGGTGCTGGGTTTGAATCCTGTCTCCCCCTCCCTGCCTGAGCCATCATGGGCAGGCCGTCCCCCTGCTGGAGAAGGGAAAGAGCTCTCTCCCAGGGCGGCTGTGGGAGGTAGGAGGGTGTCTGAGAGATGCTTAACTGGGAACCCCAGGGGACCTCCCAGTGTGCAGGCTCTAAATCCCAGGCCGGGTGGCAGAGCTGCGGCCGGGGCTTTGGCTCACCCACTCCTTGGGTCTGGCTGTCCTGTGCAAGGGGCCACTGGAGCCCTGGGCTTTCAGGACCTTCACTGTGTCTTCTTTCCTTATCGCCACCCCTTGTCTCACAAGCGGCCTGGCGAGAGCTTTCACTGCCACACTTGAGTACCTGCCTTGTGTCCCCTAGCCAGGTCAGCCACCCCAGCAGGAGCAGGAGCTAGTGCTGGGAACCAGGGGAGGGCGAGCTGCCGGCCACCTGGAGCAGGAGAGCCCACCTCCGGCATGGGCCTGCTGTGCATCTCTAGAAAGACCCGTCATCCCCAGTCTGGGGACTCTGGACCCAGGGTGGAGAGCAGGAGAGGAGGGGGAGTGAAGCAGAAACAGGCCTCCATCTGGATGGGACAGGCTGACGACTTGGAGAAGGACCAGTGGCCAGGGCAAGCGGCCCAATGGACACACCGGGCCCGTTTTAGGTTTGCATTCCGAGGGCAAGACAGGGTGGAAAACGCAGCCAAGGGAAATTAATTAGAGCAGAACAACTTTCCCATGTTTTCCTGTGCAAATGGAGCCAAGGCCAGGGAGCTCTGTGCTGGGGAGCGTCGGGCGCCGCTTGTGATTTCAGGAAGGAACAGCCGAGTGGGAGTCGGGAGAGGCACTGCACTGCCAGCCCAGGCCGGAGAGGGGGTCCTGCAGCCAAGAGGCCCAGCGACAGGGAGCTCTGAGCCTGAGATCCCAAGAGAGCCCCAATCTTATCACACAGTGAACTCTCTGCACGGCCGCCAACGGAAACAAGGGACACGGCTCCCAGGCAGCGTCCCCTTCCCTTGGCTGCCACAGTGTCTGCGGTTCACTCTCCGTCCTTGCCAGGGACTCGCGCCTCCTTCCCACGGCACACGACCCCACTCATGTGGGGTTCGCAGGTGCAGGGGCTCACAGAGACCCCCCAGATGGTCATGGGAGACCCGGAACCCCAAGTCCAAGCTTCCATCCTCCAAACAGTTATTGCTGTGTCTGCTGCTGTGAGCTCCAGGGCTGAGAGCCAGGGTGCGGCTGAAAGCCGGGGTGGGGTCCTCAGAGTCCCCAGATGCAGGAACCCTTGCCTGAGCCGCCGTCCACTAGGGAGAAGCTGCCTGGGGAGACCTGGGGGGCCCTCCTTGAGGCTGGGAAGGGGCAGCTGCCCTCTGCCAGGCACATCTGTTCTGTCCAAGTGAGGGGCCACTCAGGGCACCCATGGAAGGCAGGAGAGAAGGTGGACAAGTGCCCGGCCACTCGGAGCGCACGTGCTGGCAGCAAGGACATGCCTCAGCTGGCCAGGTGGTGCAGGGGCGGGCCAGAGCAAGGGGCAGCTCTG